>NC_091153.1:30342685-30517685 GCF_040958095.1 Procambarus clarkii
ATATATATATATATATATATATATATATATATATATATATATGTCGACCTAGTAGCCAGAACGCACTTCTCAGCCTACTATGCAAGGCCCGATTTGCCTAATAAGCCAAGTTTTCAAGAAATATTTGTTTTTCGACTGCCTAACCTACCTAACCTAACCTAACCTAGCTTTTTCGGCTACCTAACCTAACCTAACCTATAAAGATAGGTTAGGTTAGGTTAGGTAGGGTTGGTTAGGTTCGGTCATATATCTACGTTAATTTTAATTCCAATAAAAAAAATTGACCTCATACATAATGAAATGGGTAGCTTTATCGTTTCATAAGAAAAAAAATAGAGAAAATATATTAATTCAGGAAAACTTGGCATATTAGGCAAATCGGGCCTTGCATAGTAGGCTGAAAAGTGCGTTCTGGCTATTAGGTTAGGTAGCCGAAAAAGTTAGGTTAGGTTAGGTTAGGTAGGTTAGGTAGCCGATAAACAATTAATTCATGAAAACTTGGCTTATTAGGCAAATTGGGCCTTGCATAGTAGGCTGAGAAGTGCGTTCTGGCTACTAGGTACGACATATATATATATATATATATATATATATATATATATATATATATATATATATATATATATATATATATATATATATATATATATATATTGGTGTATACTGGCAGCAGGTTTTCTTTCAAACATGTTTCATTGAATATGACCGCATATTCTGTATTTATTATTTTCTAGGTTAGGGCTTCTATCCCTCTAACTATTTTCTTAGCATCAGGGCTTAATTGGAATAGGAGTTCTCCAAAACTCATTTTCGTACTTTTAAGGTGAAGAAAAGAAGTGATTTACTATAGAGTGTATTACACTTATTTGTATAATTTGCACGACGTTTCGAACCTCCATGGTTCATTCTCAAGTGAACAGATCTTACAATACTAGTTGATTTTATACCCGCATTAGGTCAGGTGATAATACAATGAAGGTGAAAAACATGGGGGGATACATAAGGGATAAACATAGGGGCTGCAGAAGGCTTATTGGCCCATACGAGGCATCTCCTATCTAAACACAAAGATTAATCCAGTGTAATTGGCCTGTTATGTTGGACATTGTCTTCTGTGTTGGCATCGATATGTTCTTGTCTTGTCCTTACTCTCATGGTGGGTAGAGTAAATAGTTCCGTGATTTGGGTGTTCATGGTAGGTCGCTCTATTCTTATGTGAATTGCCTCAAGAATTTGTAATCTTCTTGAATCTTGGGTTTTGTCTATTATGCAAGTATTCTTGTTCAACATTTCTCTTGTTAGAGTAATGTCATGGGCTTGTCTCATGTGATTCCTAGGGGCACCAGATTGAAGATGGCATGTCAAACGCCTCGTCAGCTTGGTCGACGTCATACCTATGTACTTACATTGAAGGTTACATCCTTCGTGGGGGCAAGTGTACATGTATACAACGCTTGACTGCTGTAGAGGGTTCTCCGTCGGCTTCGGGCTGTTTTTGATAAGGAGTTCGGAAGTCTTCTTGGTTTTGTAGAATATTATCAGGTTTATGTTTTGGTTAGGAGTAGTGCTTTTTACTCCTTTACGGATTATTTCTTTCATTATTCTTTCCTCTTTTATATGTTCACTGTGCATGGTTGATTTGTAATATAATTTTATTGGGGGTGTTGTGGTTTCTGCTCTAGGTTCTGAATTATACCAACGGTCCAAGTGTCTTCTTATAGCAGCGTTTATTTCCGCGTTGCTATATCCGTTGTTCACCAATACCTGAGTTACTCTTTCAAACTCTCTACTCACGTTGCTCCATTCAGAGCAGTGGGTAAGCGCTCGACGAATATAAGCATTGAGAACACTGGCTTTGTATCTTTGGGGGCACTCACTTCTACCGTTCAGGCATAATCCTATGTTGGTGGGCTTGGTATATACGTTGGTGCTTAAAGAGGTTCCTGTTTTTGTTATTAGTACATCCAAGAATGGCAGACTGTTATTTTCACTATTTTCATGTGTAAATCGGAGTACTGACTCTCTCTCTAGGTGTCTTTTTAGGTCAATTAGTTCATCTGAGTATTTTACTATTACGAATATGTCATCTACATAACGGCAGTATACAGTTGGTTTTTGTCTGCTACTGAAGACCCTATCTTCGATGGTTCCCATATAAAAATTAGCAAATAAAACTCCTAAGGGGGAGCCCATTGCTACTCCGTCTATTTGTAAATACATGTCTCCTTGTGGACTGATGAAAGGGGCTTCCTTTGTACATGCTTCGAGAAGACTTTTCAAGTGTGGCTCAGGTATGTCTAATTTGGGGGTGCTCTCGTCTCTGTATACTCTGTCCAGTATCATTCCTATGGTTGTGTCGACTGGGACGTTGGTAAAAAGGGATTCAACGTCCAGGGAAGCGCTGATTCCATCGGGCTGGGTAGATTTGATCAATTCTAGGAAATCTGCTGATGATTGTAGACTAAACTTACTTGGAGTGTATGGAGTTAGGAGTTCATTGAGTTTCTTTGCCAGGAAAACTTTGCCAGTTTCTTTGCTTTGTTTCTTTGTTTCTTTATATATATATATATATATATATATATATATATATATATATATATATATATATATATATATTATTAAATATGACCGAAAAAGTAATATTAATAATTCTAACACGAATTTTCTCGATCTTTCGTACATTCCCTTTCACTGTTGGTGGTAATTCAAAAATCAATTCTCCAAAATTCATTTTTATTTCTAGTCTGACGCGACACTTGAGCGCGTTTCGCAAAACTTATTACATTTTCAAAGACTTTACACATACACAACTGAATAGAACTTACACATCTCCGATTTGTTTATATCTACATTTGAGTGAGGTGGATGGGGTGAGGTGGTATTAATAGGGTATTAAATTCATCAACACAAGACAGAACACGAAACAATGGGTATTGAATGGAAGTGATTGTAGAAAGTCTATTGGTCCATATTTCTTGATGCTTCTATATTGGAGCGGAGTCTTGAGGTGGGTAGAATATAGTTGTGCATTAATTGGCTGTTGATTGCTGGTGTTGACTTTTTAATGTGTAGTGCCTCGCAAAAGTCAAGCCGTCTGCTATTGCTGTATCTATCGATGATTTCTGTGTTGTTTACTAGGATTTCTCTGGCGATGGTTTGATTGTGGGAAGAGATTATATGTTCCTTTTTGGAGCCCTGTTGCTTATGCATCGTTAAACGCCTAGAAAGAGATTGTTGTCTTGCCTATATACTGGGTTTTTTGGAGCTTACAGTCCCCAAGAAGGCATTTGAAGGCATAGACGACGTTGGTCTCTTTTAAAGCGTTCTGCTTTGTGTCTGGAGAGTTTCTCATGAGTAGGCTGGCCGTTTTTCTGCTTTTATAGTAAATCGTCAGTTGTATCCTCTGATTTTTGTCTGTTGGGATAACGTTTCTATTAACAATATCTTTCAGGACCCTTTCCTCCGTTTTATGAGCTGTGGAAAAGAAGTTCCTGTAAAATAGTCTAATAGGGGGTATAGGTGTTGTGTTAGTTGTCTCTTCAGAAGTTGCATGGCGTTTCACTTTTCTTCTTATGATGTCTTCGACGAAACCATTGGAGAAGCCGTTGTTGACTAGGACCTGCCTTACCCTACAGAGTTCTTCGTCGACTTGCTTCCATTCTGAGCTGTGGCTGAGAGCACGGTCGACATATGCGTTAACAACACTCCTCATGTACCTGTCTGGGCAGTCGCTGTTGGCATTTAGGCACATTCCTATGTTTGTTTCCTTAGTGTAGACTGCAGTGTGGAAACCTCCGCCCTTTTCCATGACTGTTACATCTAGAAAAGGCAGCTTCCCATCCTTTTCCGTCTCGTAAGTGAAACGCAGCACGGAACTCTGCTCAAATGCCTCCTTCAGCTCCTGCAGATGTCTGACATCAGGTACCTGTGTAAAAATGTCGTCAACATACCTGCAGTATATGGCCGGTTTCAAGTTCAGTCTACACTAAGGAAACAAACATAGGAATGTGCCTAAATGCCAACAGCGACTGCCCTGACAGGTACAAGAGGAGTGTTGTTAACGCATACGTCGACCGTGCTCTTAGCCACAGCTCAGAATGGAAGCAAGTCGACGAAGAACTCTGTAGGTAAGGCAGGTCCTAGTCAATAACGGCTTCTCCAATGGTTTGATCGAAGACATCATAAGAAGGAAAGTGAAAAGCCATGCAACCTCTGAAGAGACAACTAACACAACACCTATACCCCCTATTAGACTATTTTACAGGAACTTCTTTTCCACAGCTCATAAAACGGAGGAAAGGGTCCTGAAAGATATTGTTAATAGAAACGTTATCCCTACAGACAAAAATCAGAGGATACAACTGACGATTTACTATAAAACCAGAAAAACGGCCAGCCTACTCATGAGAAACTCACCAGACACAAAACAGAACGCTTTAAAAGAGACTAACGTCGTCTATGCCTTCAAATGCCCACTTGGGGACTGTAAGCTCCAAAAAACCCAGTATATAGGCAAGACAACAACATCTCTTTCTAGGCGTTTAACGATGCATAAGCAACAGGGCTCCATTAAGGAACATATAATCTCTTCCCATAACCAAACCATCGCCAGAGAAATCCTAGTAAACAACACAGAAATCATCGATAGATACAGCGATAGCAGGCGGCTTGACGTTTGCGAGGCACTACACATCAAGAAGTCAACACCAGCAATCAACAGCCAATTATTGCACAACTATATTCTACCCACCTCAAGACTCCGCTCCAATATAGAAGCATCAAGAAATATGGACCAATAGGCTTTCTACAAACACTTCTATTCAATACCCATTGTTTCTGTTCTGTCTTGTGTTGATACTTTTAATACCCTATTAATATCCCCTCTTGTTCTGTCTTGTGTTAATGCCACATCACCCCTCCCACCTCACTCAAATGTAGATATAAAATCAGAGATACGTAAGTTTTAATCAGTTGTGTATTTGTGAAGTCTTTGAAAATGTAATAAGTTTTACGAAACGCGCGCGTGTCGCGTCAGACTAGAAATAAAAATGAATTTTGGAGAAGTGATTTTTGATTTACCTCCAACAGTGAAGCGTAATGTACGAAAGATTGAGAAAATTCGTGTTAGAATTATTAATCTTACTTTTTCGGTCATATTTAATAATATATGTCTACAGGAAAGACTGCTACCAAAATATACTAATATATATATATATATATATATATATATATAACGTCGTTCATCAGTATTCATTGGAGAAGCCGTTATTGACTAGGACCTGCCTTACCCTACAGAGTTCTTCGTCGACTTGCTTCCATTCTGAGCTGTGGCTGAGAGCACGGTCGACATATGCGTTAACAACACTCCTCTTGTACCTGTCTGGGCAGTCGCTGTTGGCATTTAGGCACATTCCTATGTTTGTTTCCTTAGTGTAGATACATACAGCGATAGCAGACGGCTTGACGTTTGCGAGGCACTACACATCAAGAAGTCAACACCAGCAATCAACAGCCAATTATTGCACAACTATATTCTACCCACCTCAAGACTCCGCTCCAATATAGAAGCATCAAGAAATATGGACCAATAGGCTTTCTACAAACACTTCTATTAAATATCCATTGTTTCGTGTTCTGTCTTGTGTTGATGAAATTAATACCCTATTAATATCACCTCTTGTTCTGTCTTGTGTTGATGAAATTAATACCCTATTAATGCCACATCTTGTTCTGTCTTGTGTTAATGCCACATCACCCCTTCCACCTCACTCAAATGTAGATATAAAATCGGAGATGCGTAAGTTCTATTCAGTTGTGTATTTGTGAACTAAAGTCTTTGAAAATGTAATAAGTTTTACGAAACGCGCTCGTGTCGCGACAGACTAGAAATAAAAATGAATTTTGGAGAGTTGATTTTTGATTTACCTCCAACAGTGAAAAGAAATGTACGACAGATTGAGAAAATTCGTGTTAGAATGATTAATCTTACTTTTTCGGTCATATTTAATAATATATATATATATATATATATATATATATATATATATATATATATATATATATATATATATATATATATATATATATATATATATATATATATATATAAAACCAAGAAAACGGCCATCCTACTCATGAGAAAGTCTCCAGACACAAAGCAGAACGCTTTAAAAGAGATCAATGTCGTCTATGCCTTCAAATGCCCACTTGGGGACTGTAAGCTTCAAAGAATTCAGTATATTGGAAAGATAACAACATCTCTTTCCAGGCGATTAACGATGCATAAGCAACAGGGCTCCATTAAGGAACATATAATCTCTTCCAACAACCAGACCATCACCAGAGAACTCTTAACAAAAAACACGGGAATCATCGATAGATACAGCGATAGCAGGCGGCTTGATATCTGTGAGGCACTACACATTAAGAAGTCGACACCAGCAATTAACAGCCAATTAATGCACAACTATATTCTACCCACTTCAAGACTCCCCACCAATATAGAAGCATCAAGAAATATGGGCCAATAGGCTCTTTGCAGTTACTTCCATTCTTCCCTTTAACTTACAAAATATTATAATCATTGTTTCGTGTTCTGTCTTGTGTTGAAAGTTTGTTTTCACCTCATCCAAAACTGTTGTAACATATCACCTCACACAAATGCAGGTATAAAATTAAAGCTGTTTAAACTCTGTTTAGTGTTTGCAGGTTATAGTTGTGTGTGTCTAAACTAATGTCTTTGAAAATGTAATAAGTTATTACGAAACGCATTAAAGTGTCACGTCAGATTAGAAATAAAAATGAATTTTGGAGAATTGATTTTTCAATTACCATTAACAGTGAAAAGAAACATAAGAAATATTGAGAAAATTCGTGTTAGAATTTTTACTCTTACTTTTTCGGTCATATTTAATAATATATGTCTACAGGAAAGACTGCTACCAATATATATATATATATATATATATATATATATATATATATATATATATATATATATATATATATATATATATATATATATATATATATATATATATATATATATATATATATATATAAAGACACCAATAATAATTCATATCTCATTCAATGTCTCTCTCTTTAAATAAATATTTCTTGGTTATTTTTTCAGTCTGTCCAGTCCGGAATATATCGCGAGGTGTTTGAGGCTGGATCTAAAGGACGCATCGAGTACAGGAACATCTACGAATTCCTACAAAATGTTTCTGCCCTGCTGAGCGACGGCCGTCACGTCCTCATTGGGAATGAGATCCTCCTCAACATAATTATCAGCAAAGAGTTCTCTCGCACAGGTTTTCCAGGGTTTGCTCATGCCGAATGGCAATTAAGAAAAAATGTTGTAAATTAAATAACTGTAAATTAAAAAATCTTTAATGAAAATAGCTGTTAATGGGAAATTTTTGTGATCACCAATGGATTATACTGACTCACATGCACATTCATACTGGGGAGGTGGGACCAAAGAGCCAAAGCTCAACCCCAAAGCGCAAGCACAACTAGGTGAGAACATAAAGACATTCATAGTTAATACAAAATATGAACACAAACAAAACCAGAGATGAGGATTACTCATTAGGTAATTCTAATGTACATTGGGATTACCGTAAAACTTCATTCTAGTGGTAAAAATCGCTTATAGGAAAACGTTAGAATTAGGATGAAGGAAGGTAATTAAAGTGTGGACATGTTCACCCAAGTCAAGAGTCTGATCTAATTATATACGTCAGGCGTCGTGTCGTGTTCTATCTAAAATGTTTAATTCCTCATTATACTCATATAAACAATCAAGACAAGGACCATATGCACCGGGGGTGCGGAACCAGCTCCTAGGTGCATGTATGTTAAAAGTATCCTTCAGTTCTGGACTATGTTGGGCACTAATGTAAGTTTGCAGGATTTATTTTTTGATTGTTGCCGCCGGTGGCGGCTAGTTTATTGTGCACCCCATACTCATTCTGTGAGCGGTAGTGCAAAAAGCATTACAGAGGGCACAAAAGGTCTTTATCAGACCTCATCTTAGAATATTACATAAACAATTTCATCTATTCTTCACACCTTATAGTTACAATGTCAGCTAGTTACAGAGAAAGTGCTATTTCAAGAGCTATATATTTACAGTAAGTCATTATACATTAATGGTAGGTCTTATCATTAATACATAATAGTTTGACTAATGGAGATATTACATCTTAGGGGAGCTTCTGTTTATTATTAGTCCTCACAATACACTACTTGTTTCCTAATCTCATATGTCGTTTATCTACTGGAAGCGAAATATGGATACAGTGCAAGGATTTCAGGTAATTTATCCAAGGTGTATAATGATAGGGTTGCCATATTATACACAGTGAGCTAAGATTTATCTCTAAATGGCTCAATTTTACTACAATCCAAGATACAGTGTTCGAGTGTGTGTCCCTGTCTTGTCCACACACTTTACACTTCACCTCAATCCCTATACAAGCTGAACTGCCAGAGATACTTGTAGCCAAGTCTTATTCGAGCTGTGACAACATTTGTTAGTTTACTTACTTTGTTACTTGACCCATACACCTGTTTTACTTCACACATTTCATTGTGATGAACAATGAACCTGCTAGTTCCAGTTTGCACTGTTCTACTTTCTTCAAATTCATCCAGGAGTTCTCGTCTCATGACACTATTAAGGGACCTATTTGGTAACTCAAGATTCCGTTCAATACTCTTTATTTACTGCAGCCTTAGCATGGGCGTCAACTTTGTCATGTTCCTGCAGGCCAATGTGAGAAGGAATCCACAACATTTTTACATTTACCATCTTGCTAAGTATTCTTATATATCTACGTCTAGTTTCCAAGACAAGCACGTTATTACTTGATGGCATACTGTTTATTGTTCGTAGCGAGGAAACGGAGTTAAAAATAATTAAGCAGTCTACTTAAGTGTTGTTAATAATTTCGAGTGCTACATGTATTGCTAACAACTCAGCTTGCATTGTGGATGCCCAGTTACTAATTCGGATATTCTTTTGAATTGTGGTGCCATCTGGCTGATGAGCAATAACAGCACTTTCTGCCCTCCCTGTAGCTGTATTGAGTGATCCGTCAGTGTATATGGTCTGTGCTATGTTGTTTTCAGCTCGTATATTGTGAATGTGTTCTATGGTGCTTAATTTAGCAGCAAGCTGAGCATGAGGGTTGTTTGTGATTAGTTTCTTGGTGGGGTATGCAGGAGTCAGGATGTCAAAAGGCACTATCTGCCAGGGTGGAAGGAAGTGCTGTACTCTTTCATCTGTATATACATCGTGCAGTCCCATCATTTTAATATAAGTGGCTGTTCTTTGAATTCATTTAGACTCGCTTGTTGAAGTATCAGTACATCCCATCCTCTTGAGTGTTCATAACGTCACTAAAATGATGCACTAAATTGTCCCAAACCTAACCAAGGACCCACGTAAAGATAACAGGAATTCGCGTCAATTTTGCTAGCTGCTATGATTTTTAATACATACGTTTTTGGCCTTTGAAGATTTATACGTCAAAATGCGACGTCAAAATTTGTCAAAATTCGAGAGGACGGGTTTTTCAGCAAGCTATTGTGCTGGTATTAAAACCCCTGAATTGGAACATTAAACCATTCATCATTTTTTTCTAACAATTAAAATAATACCCATATATATATTGACAGTTACATATTGCGTTGTCTCAAAATATTGTTCTAATTGCCGGCAAAAATTGTGGCTTAGTTGAGAAAATCTTTGGAGCAGCATGGATTTTGAACAAGCGTCCTGAATTCTCTTGAATCCACTACGAGCCTGGAGACACCGAACTGGTAGCCAATCCAACATTGACCAATAATCTCCATGCACTCTGCTGTTATAGGGAAATCTTATCGGTGGGAATATACTTAATTTATTTATCATTTATTGTTCATTAAATTAATTATGACTATCTATTTCTTCAAAAGAGGACTATGTTTTTAATGTTTATCCTACCGATAAACTTCCACTTCCCATACTTGGAATTGCCTGCCTGCGTGTCGGAGGGTGTAGTAACAGCGTTGGTGCTCTTTAGTTGTTGGCTGACACGTGGTGCGAGCAGGTCACTGTTGTTGGTGTGTGGTGTGCCGGCTAGCCGGTGGGGGCAGCAGGCGTTATTGATTGGACGATGGTGGAGGTGGCGCTTTTGAATGTTTTCCGCGTGGAATTGACTTCAATTTACGGACTTGAGAAGATCTCTGACAGGCGTGTGATGGTCAAGTTCTCTGCACCTGCTCCATATTAACGCTTCTTGGGTGATTTTGCAGAGCACTCTTTCCAGCTCCCGGGCTCTGCAAGTACTGTGGTGGTGATGGACCAGTGTGTGTCACCGGTATTTGTCAGCATTCATGGAGTTTCCTTGGATTTTCCTGAGGAGGTCCTTCGCACCTGGTTCTCCCGGTATGGTACGGTGTTCACCCACTGCATAAATCGTCTCCATTCTGGCCGGCTGATGGGCTTGAGGACCGGTGTGCAGATGCTTGGAATGCATTTGATGCCTGCTGTTCCGTCTCAGGTCTTGTTCTACGACTTCAACTTGAAGGTTTTCTACGAGGATCAACCTCACACCTATTTTTGGTGTGGTTTGCACGGGCATCTTGCGGCCGATTGCAATGCGTCCGGGGTGGGAAGCCTGGCCCTCTTTCAGGAGAGTGGCATACCCCCCTTGGAGGTTGGGGGGGTCAAGCCTGGTGTTGCGGGGGCTGTGGTTTACCTCCGCGACCCCTCCTCGAAGGTGGTGCCTTCTGATTTGTCTGGTCCTACTCCATCTGTTCAGCAGTTTGGCCCACCTGACCCATTGGTATCCGATGCAGCGGCCTCGCTTCCTGTGCAGGTCATTACTGTGGAGGTTCATCAGTATTCAACTGTTGCTGACGTGGAGATAGGTGCGCCTGTGGAGGTTGGTCCGGCGTGTGTGAGTGGGGGATGCGATCCTTCGGGGTCCTCCGTGTGGTGTTGCCCCCTCGTCTGGTGGTGGTGCGTCTGGCGTGGTTGCTACTGCTCCAGAGGCACTGAGATCCTCTTGTGGCTCTAGAGGGCCTTCCCGGTGGCAGCATCGGAGCAGCCCCATTATAAGCAAGAGGCACGGATGCGTTCCTCGGACAGAGGTCCTTCCATCAAGAGAGCGGGAGGGGGAGGGGGGTTCAATGGCTGGGGCTGCTGTGGCACGCTGATGCTGTTCTCCCGAAGAGCGTCCTGAGCTTCACACGGAGTTGGATGAAATAGCCTGGTGCTATTCTTTCGTGTGTGGTACCTAGGGGTGGAGATTTCCCTAATTGACTGTATACGCTCCTTATCGTGCGGCACGTTGCCGGGAAGAAGGAGCTTTTCTGGGGTGGGCTGTTGCCCTTCCTGAGTCATAACACGAAGGGCATGGTTTTGGGAGGCGATTTTAATTGTCACTCAGGTGCGGGATTGCAATAGTGCGCATCTGTAGAACGTTTCTAGGGCGTTAGTTTCCACCTTACAGAGTTGTGGGTTTCGCAATACTGCACTCATGTTTGGTGGTGAACTGGAATTCACCTTTGCTGCCCAGGGTGTATTCCAAGGTGAATCGTTTTTAAGTTCATAGGCGGGAGGGTTCTGTTTTTGCGTTTCGTACGGTTCCAGTTGCCTTTTCTGATCATTGTTTGGTGATGGTGCATGTTGCTGTTCGTAGTCAGGAACGTGTGGGGCAGGGTTGGTGGAAATTAAAATGTTGGTTGCTGCATTGTCCTTGAGTGAGTGATGAGTTTCGAGGGAGGTGGGCAGAGCATGTTGTTCAGAACTGCGAGTTTTCGTCGTTTTCGTCTGTGTTAGACTTATGGGAGTGGTACAAGGTGGAATTCATGTCTTTCTTTGTTGTGGTTGCAAAACGTGAGGCGGCGGGGAGGTTTGGTTTGTTGTACTTTCTGCATGCGTGTTTGACTTTGTTGTATGTGTTACTTAATAGTGGGGTTGATTGTTTTGATGATATTTCTGTGTGTAAGGAGTGCATTTGTGGTTTAAGGGAGGAGTTGGCGGAATGGTTCGGCTTGGGGCTCGTGTGGATGAGCACGTATCTGGTGAATGGTTTTCTCCCTTTCTTCTGTGGAAGGAGAAGGCCCTTCGAGAGACTGTTCTTTTTACTGGCCTCCATCATCCAGACAGTTCTGTTTTTTTTTAACACGGATGGGGTCCTGTTATTTGTGCAGCAAGAGTTGGGGACGCAGTATGAGGAGGTAGGGGTGGATGAGGATCTGGCGGCTTTCCTTTTGCGTCGCTGCTCACCTGGGTGGTCGGCTGCAGTCTGTTTTACTTTGGTAAGGGGACGTGTCGTTGGCTGAGCTTTGGGGTGTGATGCGGTCTTTCCAGTCTGGCACGGTGCCTGGTTCGGATGGGCTCCCTGTGATGAGGCTTTTTTTTGAGGTGGTGCGTTATTGTTTCCAGACCTGTTGTTTATCCACGTCCCAGTGTGATGGGGTTGTTCGGTTGCTTCCGAAGCCGGATGATTTGCGTTTTCTATTTAATTGGAGACTGATCACCTTGTTGAATGTTGATTATAATGTCATCTCGAAGCTGCTAGCGGGTCGGTGTCAGGATGTTATTGGTTTTGTGGTTTCGGTTGAGCAATTTTGTGGCATTCCAGAGAGGCCTTAGCTTCATTGCAATACTCTTATCTGTGATATGATTCTGTGTACCTCTGAGCTTCGTCTGCCTGCGGCGATGCTCAGCTCAGATTGGTCGAAGGCGTTCAACCTTTGTTTCGTTTAGCTTTGTCTTGCTGGCTATGGAGAGGTTTGGGTTTCCTCCGTTGTTTGTTTCTTGGGTACGTATGTGATGTATGCCCGTTGTCGTAGTTATGTATGCATTAATGTTTTTTTAGTATCCCTTTTGTGTCCCTGCCTCACTGACCTGTTCAGTCAGTGAGGCAGGGATGTCCTTTATCTATGCTCCTTTATGTTATTTTTCAGGAGCCTTGTTTTGTACAGTGAAGTCCTGTGCTTTGGTGGTTCCTCCAAGACTGCCCGCCGGTCTCTGTTTACGGATCTGTGGGTATGCTAATGATACGGTGCTGTTCGTGGCAACCGAGGGCTCTGTTGGTGTGGTTTAGGACTTTGTTCGGCGTTTTGAGCTGGTCACGGGAGCCCTCGTTAATAAGGATAAGTCCTGTCTGATAAGGCTGGAGTGCTGGGCCTCCCGTTCGATGTGGGCAGGATTGTGGTTTCCGGAGGTCTGGTCACTTCGGGTTCTCAGGGTTACTTGGTTTAGCTCGTATGATCGATCTTTGGCTTATAATTGGGACGTTGTGTCTTGGTCGGTTGAGGTGGCAGTTGGTTTGTCGTCTTCGCGTCCGTTGACGGTTTATCAATGGGCGATTGTTGTTACCAGTAAAGTTCTTTCAAGGGTGTGGTTTTTGGGTCGGTGCTTCCCCTTGGATCGGTAGCGTGCTCGTGGTTTGGAGTGTAGAGTGTATCGGTATGTGTGCTATGGGAAGTATCATCTGGTTCGTCACTCCTCCATGGTTTTGCGGGTAGAGGAAGGGGTGTTGGCATTCCTGAGGTTTTTACCAAGGCGATGGCCTTGTTTTGGGTTTTGTTGCATCAGTATTTGGAGGTGGGTGGGGGGGGGGGTCTCAATGCCCTTGGTGTTTACTTTATGTTCGGTTAGGCTTAGTTATTTGCTGGAGTTGGAGGCTGGTTGTGAGGTCGCCTTTTGTATGCCTGCTTTCTGTATTCGTGGGCAGTTGGGATTCTGCGAGCACTCTGTCGTGTTCTGGGGTTTTTGTTCATGTCGTGTCGAGTTTTTTTTTGGGACTCTCCTTCGTCGTGATGCTACATTGGGTCGAGGGCTTGTTTCCGTCCTGGTTGGGGGGGGGGGGATTTGGTAGCTTTTGGGTGGGTGGCATCTGGCTCCAAAACAGCTTGAGTTTCTCCTTCGTATGCTGCATGAGGCGTTGCTGTCGAATGATCGTTTGTGTATGCTTGGGTTGCGTTCTTCTGCGGCGTTTGCGCATTGTGGGTTGGTTGAGACGCAGAAGCATATGTTTTATTTTTGATTGCGGGTTCAGGGCTTAGTTGATTGGTTGCATGATGAGCTTGAGGTGTTCTGTGGGCCAGGGTTTAGAGGTGATGCTTTGCGGTTCCTGTTTCTTTCTTTTCCCCAGGGCTCCCAGCGGCTCGAACACCCCGAATGTCTTGATGGCAGATTATGTGTTTTGCGTGTGGGTTGGGCGTTTGGAGGGATATGGGGTTTGTCGGATTCTGGGTTTTCTGCAGGGGTGTTTGCGTTTCACGTGGTGGTGGTTGCGGCGTGTTTTTCCGGTGGAGTTTATTGGTTAGTTCACTGATGCGTATGTTCAGGGTGATGCTTTGGGGCTGATAGAGGGGTCAAGGGATAGATCGGTGTATTGGTGTGGTCGGGTTGGGTTTTGGGAGGTAGATTGTTGGGTGATTTGGTCTTTTAGGTTGTGGGTCTTCCCTCCCCCCCCCCCCTTTCTACGGGCTTCATCGGCAAGGTGAGGTGTGTTTTTGCGTGTGTTGCGTTTTTTGTGCTGCTCCTTGTGTGTGTGTGTGTGCGCCCTTGGTGTTTAGTTTTTAAGTGTTTTGTGTTCCTTGTTGCATGTTCCGGTGTTTTTCTTGTGTGCTGGGTGTGGTTGTGGACTTTTTTTCTTGGTTCCTGTGCGTTCCGGTGTTTCATCCTGTTGTGTGTAGGTGTGGCTGCTTTTCCGGTTCCTGTACTCACCTAATTGTCACCTAATTGTGCTTGCGGGGGTTGAGCTCTGGCTCTTTGGTTCCGCCTCTCAACCGTCAATCAACTGGTGTACAGATTTCCGAGCCTATTGGGCTCTATCATATCTACATTTGAAACTGTGTATGGAGTCAGCCTCCACCACATCACTTCCTAATGCATTCCATTTACTAACTACTCTGACACTGAAAAAGTTCTTTCTAACGTCTCTGTGGCTCATCTGGGTACTCTGCTTCCACCCGTGTCCCCTTGTTCGCGTCCCACCAGTGTTGAATAGTTCATCCTTGTTTACCCGGTCGATTCCCCTGAGGATTTTGTAGGTTGTGATCATGTCCCCCCTTACTCTTCTGTCTTCCAGTGTCGTAAGGTGCATTTCCCGCAGCCTTTCCTCATAACTCATGCCTCTTAGTTCTTGGACTAATCTAGTAGCATACCTTTGGACTTTTTCCAGCTTCGTCTTGTGCTTGACAAGGTACGGGCTCCATGCTGGGGCCGCATACTCCAGGATTGGTCTTACATATGTGGTATACAAGATTCTGAATGATTCCTTACACAGGTTCCTGAACGCCGTTCTGATGTTAGCCAGCCTCGCATATGCCGCAGACGTTATTCTCTTTATGTGGGCTTCAGGAGACAGGTTTGGTGTGATATCAACTCCTAGATCTTTCTCTCTGTGTTTCATTAAGTACTTCATCTCCTATTCTGTATCCTGTGCCTGGCCTCCTGTTTCCACTGCCTAGTTTCATTACTTTGCATTTACTCGGGTTGAACTTCAACAGCCATTTGTTGGACCATTCACTCAGTCTATCCAGGTCATCTTGTAGCCTCCTACTATCATCCTCTGTTTCAATCCTCCTCATAATTTTTGCATCGTCGGCAAACATTGAGAGGAACGAATCTATACCCTCTGGGAGATCATTTACATATACCAGAAACAGTATAGGTCCAAGGACTGACCCCTGCGGGACTCCACTTGTGACTTCTCGCCAATCTGAGACCTCACCCCTCACACAGACTCGTTGTCTCCTGTTGCTTAGGTACTCCTCTATCCACCGGAGTACCTTCCCTCTCACTCCAGCCTGCATCTCCAACTTTCGCACTAGCCTCTTGTGTGGCACTGTATCAAAGGCTTTCTGACAATCCAAAAATATGCAGTCTGCCCACCCTTCTCTTTCTTGCCTTATTTTTGTTGCCTGGTCGTAGAATTCAAGTAACCCTGTGAGGCAGGACCTGCCATCCCTGAACCCATGTTGATGCTGTGTTACAAAGTTCCTTCGCTCCAGATGCTCCACTAGTTTTTTTCGCACAATCTTCTCCATCAGCTTGCATGGTATGCAGGTTAGGGACACTGGCCTGTAGTTCAGTGCCTCCTGTCTATCCCCTTTCTTGTATATCGGGACTACGTTAGCTGCTTTCCAAATATCTGGCAGTTTCCCTGTTGCCAGTGATTTGTTATACACGATGGAGAGTGGTAGGCACAGTTCTCTTGCTCCTTCCTTTAGAACCCAAGGGGAGATTCCATCTGGGCCTATAGCCTTCGTCACGTCCAACTCTAGTAAACACTTCCTTACTTCCCCACTGGTAATCTCAAACTCTTCCAGTGGTTCCTGGTTAGCTATTCCCTCACTTACCTCTGGAATTTCTCCTTGCTCTAAGGTGAAGACCTCCTGGAATTTCTTATTCAATTCCTCACACACTTCCTTGTCATTTGTAGTGAATCCTGTGTATGCCGGTCGTTGTTTTCTGGTGTCTGCGTGTGTCTTGCCTTATGTTCCACCGGTTCCTGCGTGTTTTGGTCCTGTGCTCCTGTATGTGTGGGCTTTTTGTCCTGTGTGTGTGGCCCTTTTGGCTGAGTTTCTCCATCATGCTTTACCGTGTTGCTAACCCATGTGTTATTTTACCTAGTTTTCCTCTTGTCACTGGCTTGTTATGTGTATGTGTACTCTGTGTGTGCCTTTGTGTTCTCTGTGTTAGTCATGCAGTTCCTGTTTTGTGCTTGATTGTATTTATTTTTTATTGTTTTGTATTGTTTTTGTGTTGTATTCATGTTCTCGCGTTTATGGTTTTGTATACTTCTTGCTGACCATAAGGGTTCCTTCCTGTTCGTTTGTCATGTACTTTGTCTGGATTTGTAATTTTTTATTGTATATTTTTACTTTTACAAATAAAAAAAACTCGCACACAACGGTGGTTATGATTATAACATGTGGTAATACCGTAATTAAACGGTTAACCTATTATTGATTTTACTAAACCATAATTAAACGGTTATTGAGTAAAGTGTATAATAATTGTTAGTATGAATAACTTATTGCCTTCTTATCGGACTATAAGGTTTAGACAGTCAACATGGAACAGGTTTAGAACAGATGAGTGGGCCCCGCTGGGTAATGACGTCGTTTCTCTAGTGACGCCGCCTCAACATGAATGACAATTTTTCAGTAACAGTGTATAGTCCCAACTCCAGCCTATCGAAACATTACAATGAAGCTACGCACAAATTACGCTAATTATTATTATTATTATGATTATTGAGGCATGATCAGTCTACTCGATTTATGACACTCACCTAGTAGGGCTGAGACTCATGCCACATAACTCACCCCATAGGGCTGGGACTCATGCTACATAACTCACCCCATAGGGCTGGGACTCATGCTACATAACCATCTACATCTAATCTGTCTTACATTGGCCTACTAAGAACAAAGGTAGAGACAGATAAATATGCACTTCCCTTTTGTTGTCGTGGTCGAAGTCATCCGTCAACACAGGTATATATATTAGTTCAAATACCAGCGATGCGCTTCAAGTAACACTGACAAAATTTACATATATTGTTGGGAAGGTTTTGATCTGCTACTCCTCTCTCCTTCTCCCTCCCGCGCAAGGGACGCGTTCAATTACTACGTTACTTATAAATATTTGGAAGGAGGAGTATATTCTAATTCATTTGATAATTGATAATTTAGTTTAATTTTAGTGAAGTGTATTTTAATGGTTTCAATGAGACTGTTAGATTGAGTATTGAATTGAAATTATTATATGGGTGTGAAATTAATTTCTGTGATGTAGCAGTACAGTTTCGGTTTCTGGAGTGAATTGGTCACGTCCATGCCCCTTGATAAGTAACTAAATTATTTTAATTGATATTTAATTAATACAAAACAGCACTAATATTATTTATGCACATTATATTAAAGAATTCTTAATGGATGTGGAAATTTCTCACAGGTGTTGGTAATGTATCCCACATACACTCTGGTGTTGGCAACGTATCCCGCATTAACACAGGTGTTGGTAACGTAATCCCGTATACACTCTGGTAGAACTATAACGGAGCTCCCCACCAAACGCTCCCTTCAAATACAAAACAAAAAATCACAGAATCGCACGTCCTAAGCGCTAGGGCACCTCCACCAGCGTTACCTGTGTCACCATCTTGGCCAGGTATATATCAATGAGGAAATCTCTGAGTCAGGACGAAGAGCGAACCACAGTCGTTGCTGACTTAGTTTATGATGATTTTTTTTGCTTCAGTATTTATCGTTGAAAATTCTAGTTAATTCATTTACCCACAAAATTATTAATCAATGAACAACAAATCCTTCTGTTTTATATAAAAAAAAGGTCTATACCAACTGTACCTATTCAACGAAATAAAACAACAACAAAATGATTGGTATATGTTTAATTGTATATAAAGAATATTCGATCGGAAACGTTAAATATGATTTCACAAATGCCAAATACTTAATGTCCACAATAAAGAAAGCAATTATATGCCATGAAAACTGAAAAAATGCCTGCAGACAACTGGTCACAATAACATGCCTGAAAATTAAACTTCCAACCTACAAATCTAATGAATTGACGACGTTTCGGTCTTTATTGGACCAATACCAAGTCGTAATTGAAAAAGAGAGAAGAAAAGCAATTGACTCCTCCATCCTATCACACTCTGTATACATTTATAAATCACCAATGTAAAGTTCCGTTAGTCTATCTACAGGCCTTTGGCCTCCAACCTTTGAGAGATATACAAAATATGAGTTTCGTTTTATTTATATAGATAGAGCATAAATTTGAAATGTCACTCTTAATATCTGTTATTGTATTTCCTACAGGAAACTGTTACTACTACTTATCGAGAGAGAGACTACTACCCTCTTTATTGGTATCCATAGGACAGAAGAACAGTCCTCTTGTTCCTGCATTAAGTAAGAGGTACAGATATTTTTTTGGATTGCTATATTGCTATTAGAATTTATAATGTAAATAAATATAATATATATATTTTTAAGAGAGAATCTTTGATTGTCTGTATGTCCAAGGTGGGAGGCTAGAGGCTTGGAGCCAGCATAGCCAACTTTGCAGGGTGAAGCTGGGTTACGACACGGACACAGGCCGGTAGGAGTCACCAGAATTAAAGAAGGAACAGCGTGCTATGGTCAAATACTGTTCTCAACAACTCATTTTGGGTCTGTCCTCTAGCCAGCTACTCCTGGGATAAACATCTAAAAAGATAAAATTTCAGAGCTAATTATTTCTTATAGTAAATTGGAATATTATATACCCGTCTAATTATTATTTCTAATATTATATTTTTTTAAGGAACATTAAAAAGACAATCTTTCTACAGCTACAAAGGCTTTCTCAAATCTATTGGGAAACCATTATACATTTTTTAAACTTTCTGCGGGTGAGAGAAGTCGAGAGGAGATAGGTAAGACTGGAAGATGTCTATTTTTATTTAAAAAATTTAAAACATTATGCACTGATATTGGGAAAATTAACAGAAATAATTTATTCGCCATAATAAGGGATTAAAGGATGAAATAATTTAAATTAAAACTAAGCCTCGACCATCCTAAAACCCTGACACCTTTCTCAAAGCCAATGAGAAACTCATATATTTTTGAATATATCACACATGCTAATGGAAAACTATTATATTATTTTATAAGAGACAGAATGTAAACATAAGAAGAGAGACAGGCAGAAAGAGATAGACCTGCAGAGACAGGGTCAACTGGACCTAAGGAAGAGGGAGTGACAGGAAGACAGAAAAAATCGGAGAAATACAGACAGCATTACACCTATAAATTCAGACATTAAACAGAGACAGACATATAGATAAAGAAAGACAGGACAAGGGCGAAATGGAAGGAAAGGGCAATGATGGAAGAGATGGAGAGAGAATGGAAGCATATTTGAAGAGAGGGGAAGGAAAGATAGGGGACAGGTGAACTAGAGAGAAAATAAGTTGGGAATAGGTTTGAAAGATGAAGGTGGTAGAAGGCATTTACATACAATTGAAAAAAACATTAGAAAATTAACGAGTCAAAATGCTGCTGTGTTTATTCACACACACACACACACAGACACACACACACACATATAGCATAGTCATATTGCTAGCGATAGTGCGAAGAAACGAAGTGGAGCTAGTGGCATCACCAGAGCATATAAGTGTGGAGGACTGCGTGAAGCGACCTGACCTGACGGCCAGCGTGGGTCGACCCGCCATGGAACTACCTGATTGTGTTTGTTGAGTGGTGACTCTGATCAGTGGTAAAGTAAATTGGTGAATTGTCACACAACGATACAGTGACTGACTCCAGAGCTTTGTGTAGATAGAGAAGAACTGACTTCATCAATCTACTAGCACTCAGTGAATCACCTAGTGGGAGACAACGACGGATAACCATCGTCATCATACATCGTCCTTACTCATCTGGTTGTGTGAGCAGGAGGCAGACTGGTATGTACCCCCCTCTCTGGTCAATTAATCAGGTGTACAGATTGAGGTGAAATATTATCAAATTCTTGATCAGGATATCATATATATTTAAAATCTCAACGTGGCTCATTTAGGTAGAGGTAACGCTTAAGGGGACTCGTGACACACGCACGCACGCCCACGTACGTATGCACGCACGCACATGCAAAAATGCACACACATACGCACACACAAACGTTCAGTCAGGGAAGAAAGGATTAACACCTTTTGTGGAAAGAGCCAAGCCCCTACTATACCCCACCTCCTCTCTTACCCCCCATCTAACCTGACCTGACCTGGTCGCCACCACCGCCCCCCACCCCCCAGTCCCCCGCATCCCCCCCTCTCTCTCTCTCTCCCACTTTCTCCTCTCTCTCCTCTCTCTCTCCTCTCTCTCTCTCTCTCTCTCTCTCTCTCTCTCTCTCTCTCTCTCTCTCTCTCTCTCTCTCTCTCTCTCTCTCTCTTTATCTCTCTCTCTCTCTCTCTCTCTCTCTCTCTCTCTCTCTCTCTCTCTCTCTCTCTCTCTCTCTCTCTCTCTCTCTCTCTCCCCCTCCCTTGCTCTTTATCTCTATCTCTCTCTCCCCCTACCTCTCTCTTTATCTCTCTCTCTCCCTCCCTCTCTCTCTCTCTCTCTCTCTCTCTCTCTCTCTCTCTCTCTCTCTCTCTCTATCTCTCTCTCTCTCTCTCTCTCTCTCTCTCTCTCTCTCTCTCTCTCTCTCTCTTTCTCTCTCTCTCTCTCTCTCCCTCTCTCCCTCTCTCACTATCTCTCTCTCTCTCTCCCACCCCACTCTGCCCTTCTGACGAATCCTATCACGGCACAACTAGGAACAGGGTCAAGCATGACAGCCAGAAGTAACAGGGGAACAGGGAAAAGTTCAGGCGACGAAATGAAGGAAGTGTTTGACCAGTTTCTGGAGGACATCAAGAGTGAGATGCAGGAAATGAAGAATGAAATAAGCAACCTAAAAAGAGAGCTGACAGCAGCAAAGGAGGAGATTAGAGCCCTCAAAGAGAACAGCATCGATGCTGAGACTCGGATAACCACCCAGGGAGAAGGTGGTAATAGTACTTTGGAAGAGAATGCCACATTAAAAGCAACATTTGCAGAAATGCTAAAAAAACAACTCTGAAGTAATGTCTGCAGTGATGGAGGTAGCCATGAAAGCAGCCACCTCACAGGAAGCGGCACGCTCCGCTACCCAGCTGCTGGAAAGGAAAAGAGGAGTGGTAGCTGTAGGTATTAAAGAGCAGGAAGGCTCTTATAGGAAAGAGTGGAATGATAAGGACAAAGCGGCAGTGAATGAAATACTGAAGGCACTAGACATGGATGGGGCTGAGCATAGCATTGAGAAGGTTTTCAGATTAGGCTGGTACAAAAAAGACCGAGACAGTGTGTTAAAGATAGTGTTTGCAAACGAGAACACAAAGGACACGATTCTAACAAAGAAAAGCCACCTGCAACATGTGGGAGAATTCAAAAAAGTATTCCTCCAGAGGGACATGACGAGGGAGGAGAGAGCCATGGCGGCAGAAGCAAGGAAGAAGTGCAGGGCGAGAGGGGAAAACCAGGAAACCACAGCTCCCAACACATCACCCCCAGAGGCGAGGGGGGAACCCACAACCAGCTACCCAGTAACACCAGCGGGGAGGGCAACCCCACCACCCTCCTCTGCATAGAAAACCTCCATTTCTTTCCTGTCCATCCGCCTCGTTCACCCCATACCCTTCCTGTCCTTCCCCCTTCACTTGACCCCCTACCCCTCATCCCAGTATCCTCTGCAACCCTGTTATCCACCTCACAAATCCTTAGACCCATGGCACAGCTTCCTCCACCAGCAGAACATTCACCAAGGAGGAGATTTGAGAAGGGACAGAAGAAAGTGAGCCTCAAGGCAATGTACACTAACATGGATGGTATTACAAATAAAGCAAATGAACTTGGAGAATGGGTACTAGAGGAAAACTAGAGGAAAATAATAGCTCTCACAGAAACAAAGCTGACGAAAACAATAACAAATGCAGTGTTCCCACAGGACTATTATGTTACGAGGAAAGAGAGAGAAGGAAGAGGCGGGGGTGGTGTAGCTCTGCTGGTAAGAAAAGGCTGGGATTTTGAGGAGTTGGTTGTTCAGGGATGTGAAGGTTTCAGTGACTACATAATAGGAACAATAACAACTGGAGGGCAAAAAATTATAGTCGTAGTCATATATAATCTGCCACCAAATGACAGAAGACCCAGACAGGAATATGATAGAAACAATATGGCCACCATTAACATGATAGAGAGAGCAGCTTCTGTTGCTAGCAGGAATGGATCTGGACTACTAATCATGGGAGACTTCAACCATGGGAAGATAGATTGGGAGAACAGAGACCTGCATGGAGGACCAGAAACATGAGGAGCTAAGCTGCTGGACGTGGCAACAAGAAACTTTCTAAGCCAGCACATCAAGGATCCAATAAGAATGAGAGGAGAGGATGAACCAGCAATGCTTGTTCTGATATTTACCCTAAATGAGTGGGATATAAGGGAAGTCAAAATGGAAGCGCCCTTGGGAATGAGTGATCACAGTGTATTGAACTTTGAGTACCTGGTAGAGCTAGGAATTCCCCCCCCCCCAAAAAAAAAAAAGAACTAGGATACAAAAGGCTGGCATACCGAAAGAGAAATTATGAGGAGATGAGAAGCTTCCTAAGGGAAATACCTTGGGACACAGACCTCAGAGCTAAGTCTGTAGAAGATATGATGGACTTTGTCACCCAAAAGTGTCAGGAGGCAGTAAGCAGATACATCCCGGCCCAAAATGAAAAATCCGAGAAGCAAAAGAAGAATCCATGGTATAATAGGGCATGTATGAAAGCAAAGAAACTGAACAAAAGGGCGTGGAGGAACTTCCGGAATAACAGAACACCAGAAAGCAGAGAGAGATACCAGAGAACCAGGAATGAGTATGTCAGGGTGAGAAGAGAAGCAGAGAAAAGGTTTGAAACTGGTATAGCAAACAAAACCAAGACCGAACCAAAGCTACTCCACAGTCACATCAGAAAAAAAACAACAGTGAAAGAACAAGAAGTGAAACTTAGAACAGGCGAGGACAGGTATACAGAGAATGACAAAGAGGTGTGTGATGAACTCAACAAGAGGTTCCAAGAGGTCTTCAAAACAGAACAAGGTGAGGTCACTGTGCTAGGAGAAAGGGAAGTAACCCAGGCGGCCTTGGAAGAGTTTGAAATTACGAGAGAGGAGGTCAAGAGACACCTGCTGGACCTGGATGTTAGAAAGGCTGTGGGTCCAGACGGGATCTCGCCATGGGTACTGAAAGAGTGTGCAGAGGCACTTTGCTTGCCACTCTCCATAGTGTATAGTAGGTCACTGGAGACGGGAAACCTGCCAGAAATATGGAAGACGGCGAATGTGGTCCCAATATACAAAAAGGGCGACAGGCAAGAGGCACTGAACTACAGGCCAGTATCCTTGACTTGTATACCATGTAAGGTGATGGAGAAGATCGTGAGAAAAAACCTGGTAGCACATATGGAGAGAAGGGACTTCATGATAGATCGACAACATGGGTTCAGGGAGGGTAAATCTTGCCTGACTGGCTTAATAGAATTCTATGACTAGGTAACACAGATTAAGCAAGAAAGAGAGGGCTGGGCGGACTGCATTTTCTTGGATTGTTGGAAAGCCTTTGACACAGTACCGCATAAGAGGCTGGTACATAAGCTGGAGAGACAGGCAGGTGTAGCTGGTAAGGTGCTCCAGTGGATAAGGGAGTACCTAAGCAATAGGAAGCAGAGAGTTACGGTGAGGGGTGAGACCTCCGATTGGCATGAAGTCACCAGTGGAGTCCCACAGTGCTATGTACTCGGTCCTATCTTGTTTCTGATATATGTAAATGATCTCCCGGAGGGTATAGATTCATTTCTCTCAATGTTTGCGGACGATGCCAAAATTATGAGAAGGATTAAAACAGAAGAGGACTGTTTGAGGCTTCAAGAAGACCTAGACAAACTGCAGGAATGGTCGAACAAGTGGTTGTTAGAGTTTAACCAAACCAAATGTAATATAATGAAGATAGGTGTAGGGAGCAGGAGGCCAAATACAAGGTATCATCTGGGAGAGGAAATTCTTCAGGAGTCAGAGAAAGAAAAAGACATGGGAGTTGATATCACGCCAGACCTGTCTCCTGCAGCACATATCAAGAGGATACCTTACCTTGAGGTTACCTTGAGGTGCTTCCGGGGCTTAGCGTCCCCGCGGCCCGGTCGTCGACCAGGCCTCTTGGTTGCTGGACTGATCAACCAGGCTGTTGGACGCGGCTGCTCGCAGCCTGACGTATGAGTCACAGCCTGGTTGATCAGGTATCCTTTGGAGGTGCTTATCCAGTTCTCTCTTGAACACTGTGAGGGGATTGCCAGTTATGCCCCTTATGTGTAGCGGAAGCGAGTTGAACAGTCTCGGGCCTCTGATATTGATAGAGTTCTCTCTCAGAGTACCTGTTGCACCTCCGCTTTTCAACGGGGGTATTCTGCACATCCTGCCATGTCTTCTTTTCTCATGTGATGTTATTTCTGTGTGCAGGTTTGGGACCAGCCACTCTAATATTTTCCACGTGTAAATTATTATGTATCTCTCCCGCCTGCGCTCAAGGGAGTACAGATTTAGGCTCTTTAGTCGGTCCCAATAATTTAGGTGTTTTACTGAGTGGGCTCTAGCAGTAAAGGATCTCTGCACGCTCTCCAGGTCAGCAATTTCTCCAGCTTTGAAAGGGGCTATCATTGTGCAGCAGTACCCCACTCTAGAGAGCACAAGCGTTTTGAAAAGTGTCATCATCGGTATAGCATCTCTAGTGTGAAAAGTTCTTGTTATCCAACCTGTCATTTTTCTTGCAGTTGTGACGGCTACTTTATTGTGTTCTTCAAAAGGTAAGGTACACCCAGATCCTTTACATTGCCTTTACGTTCTATGTTATTACATATGTTATTACGTTCTATGTTGTTAGGATAACATCAGTGGCATATGCCAGGCTGGCCAACATACGAACGGCATTCAGAAATTTGTGTAAAGAATCATTCAGAATTTTCTATACCACATATGTCAGGTCAATCCTGGAGTATGCCGCCCCAGCATGGAGTCCATATCTAGTCAAGGTTAAGACTAAACTGGAAAAGGTTCAAAGATTTGCCACCAGACTAGTACCCGAGCTGAGAGGTATGAGCTACGAGAAGAGACTACGGGAATTAAACCTCACTTCGATGGAAGACAGAAGAGTTAGGGGGGACATGATCACCACATTCAAGATTCTCAAGGGAATTGATAGGGTAGATAAAGACAGGGTATTTAACACAAGGGGCACACGCACAAGGGGACACAGGTGGAAACTGAGCGCCCAAATGAGTCACAGAAATATTAGAAAGAACTTTTTTAGTGTCAGAGTGGTTGACAAATGGAATGCATTAGGAAGTGATGTGGTGGAGGCTGACTCCATACACAGTTTCAAGTGTAGATATGACAGAGCCCAATAGGCCCAGGAATCTGTACACCTGTTGATTGACGGTTGAGAGGCGAGACCAAAGAGCCAGAGCTCAACCCCCGCAAGCACAACTAGGTGAGTACAACTAGGTGAGTACACACACAAACACACACACACACACACACATATGCTAGACCTATGTGCTAGACTGGCCAACATAAGAACTGCTTTTAGAAACTTGTGTAAAGAATCTTTCAGAACCCTGTATACCACTTATGTAAGACCAATCCTGGAGTATGCAGCTTCAGCCTGGAGTCCATATCTAGATAAATACAAGACAGAGCTAGAGAAGATTCAGCTATATGCCACCAGGCTTATCCCGGAACTGAGAGGAATGAGCTACGAGGAAAGGCTACAGGAGCTGAACCTCACATCCCTGGAAAACAGAAGAGTAAGGGGAGACATGACAACCACCTTCAAAATTCTCAAGGGAATTGACAGATGGACAAAGACAAACTCTTCAGCACGGGTGGGACACGAACAAGAGAACACAGTTTGTGTTTTGGTCAATGTTTGCTGACGACACCAAAATTATGAGAAGGATTAAGACAGAGGAGGACAGCTTGAGGCTTCAAGAAGACCTGGACAAGCTGCAGGAATGGTCGAACAAATGGCTGTTAGAGTTTAATCCAGCAAATGTAATGTAATGAAGATTGGGGTAGGAAGCAGGAGACCAGATACAAGGTATCACTTGGCAGATGAAATACTTCAAGAGTCCGAGAGAGAGAAAGACCTGGGGGTTGATATCACGCCAAACCTGTCTCCTGATGCTCATATCAAGATGATAACAGCAGCAGCATATGACAGGTTGGCTAACATAAGAACGGCCTTTAGAAACTTGTGTAAGGAATCTTTCAGAACATTATATACCACATATGTCAGACCAATCCTGGAGTATGCGGCACCAGCATGGAGTCCATATCTAGTCAAGCATAAGACTAAAATGGAAAAGGTTCAAAGGTTTGCCACCAGACTAGTACCCGAGCTGAGAGGTATGAGCTACGAGGAGAGACTACGGGAATTAAACCTCACTTCGTTGGAAGACAGAAGAGTTAGGGGGGACATGATCACCACATTCAAGATCCTCAAGGGAATTGACAGGGTTGATAAAGACAGGCTGTTTAACACAAGGGGCACACGCACTAGGGGACACAGGTGGAAACTGAGTGCCCAAATGAGCCACAGAGATATTAGAAAGAACTTTTTTAGTGTCAGAGTGGTTGACAAATGGAATGCATTAGGAAGTGATGTGGTGGAGGCTAACTCCATACACAGTTTCAAGTGTAGATATGATAGAGCCCAATAGGCTCAGGAACCTGTACACCTGTTGATTGACAGTTGAGAGGCGGGACCAAAGAGCCAGAGCTCAACCCCCGCAAGCACAACTAAGTGAGTACAACTAGGTGAGTACAGGTGGAAACTTAGTACCCAAATGAGCCACAGAGACGTTAGAAAGAATTTGTTCAGTGTCAGAGTAGTTAATAAATGGAATGCACTAGGAAGTGATGTGGTGTTGGCTAACTCCATACACAGTTTCAAATGTAGATATGATAGAGCCCAGTAGGCTCAGGAATCTGTACACCAGTTGATTGACAATTGAGAGGCGGGACCGAAGAGCCAAAGCCCAGCCCCCGCAAGCACAATTAGGTGAGTAAAATTAGGTGAGTACACACACACATCGAGTGCTGTTGGGAATTGAGTTAAGGTCTCTCACGACTAAAAATTCTTTTAGGAGTTGTTGTGGACTAGTGGTGAAAGTACTGAGCACACAAAGGTTCATGGAGTTCGAATGCACCTAAGACTGTCGGCTTCGAATCCTTCTAGGGTGAGGAGTATTCTGTGTGTGATATATATATATATATATATATATATATATATATATATATATATATATATATATATATATATATATATATATATATATATATATATATATATATATATATGTCGAACCTAGTAGCCAGAACGCACTTTTCAGCCTACTATGCAAGGCCCGATTTGCCTAATAAGCCAAGTTTTCCTGAATTAATATATTTTCTCTATTTTTTTCTTATGAAATGATAAAGCTACCCATTTCATTATGTATGAAGTCGATTTTTTTTTATTGGAGTCAAAATTAACGTAGATATATGACCGAACCTAACCAACCCTACCTAACCTAACCTAACCTATCTTTATAGGTTAGGTTAGGTTAGGTAGCCGAAAAAGTTAGGTTAGGTTAGGTAGGTTAGGTAGTCGAAAAACAATTAATTCATCAAAACTTGGCTTATTAGGCAAATCGGGCCTTGCATAGTAGGCTGAGAAGTGCGTTCTGGCTACTAGGTACGACATATATATATATATATTTGCCTAATAAGCCAAGTTTTCATGAATTAATTGTTTTTCGACAACCTAACCTACCTAACCTAACCTAACCTAACTTTTTCGGCTACCTAACCTAACCTAACCTATAAAGATAGGTTAGGTTAGGTTAGGTGGGGTTGGTTAGGTTCGGTCATATATCTACGTTAAATTTAACTCCAATAAAAAAAGTTGACCTCATACATAATGAAATGGGTAGCTTTATCTTTTCATAAGAAAAAAATTAGTGAAAATATATTAATTCAGGAAAACTTTCTTATTAGGCAAATTTGGCCTTGCATAGTAGGCTGAGAAGTGCGTTCTGGCTACTAGGTACGACATATATACATATATATATATATATATATATATATATATATATATATATATATATATATATATATATATATATATATATATATATATAATGTCGTACCTAGTAGCCAGAATGCACTTCTCAGCCTATTATGCAAGGCCCGATTTGCCGAATAAGCCAAGTTTTCATGAATTAATGGTTTTTCGTCTATCTAACCTACCTAACCTAACCTAACCTAACGTTTTCGGCTACCTAACCTAACCTAACCTATAAAGATAGGTTAGGTTAGGTTAGGTAGGGTTGGTTAGGTTCGATCATATATCTACGATAATTTTAACTCCAATAAAAAAAATGACCTCAAACATAATGAATTGGGTAGCTTTATCATTTCATAAGAAAAAAAATAGAGAAAATATATTAATTCGGGAAAACTTGGCTCATTAGGCAAATCGGGCCTTGCATAGTAGGCTGAGAAGTGCGTTCTGGCTACTCGGTACGACATATATATATATATATATATATATATATATATATATATATATATATATATATATATATATATATATATATATATATATATATATATATATATATTGCAAGGCCCGATATATATATATATATATATATATATATATATATATATATATATATATATATATATATATATATATATATATATATATATATATATATATATATATTGCAAGGCCCGATATATATATATATATATATATATATATATATATATATATATATATATATAATATATATATATATATATATATATATATATATATATATATATATATATATATATATATAATATATATATATATATATATATATATATATATATATATATATATATATATATATATATAATATATATATATATATATATATATATATATATATATATATATATATATATATATATATATATATATATATATATATATATATATATATATATATATATATATATATATATATATATATATATATGTCGTACCTAATAGCCAGAACGCACTTCTCAGCCTACTATACAAGGCCCGATTTGCCTAATAAGCCAAGTTTTCATGAATTAATGTTTTTTAGACTACCTAACCTACCTAACCTAACCTAACCTACCTTTTTTGGCAACCTAACCCAACCTAACCTATGAAGATAGATTAGGTTAGGTTAGGTAGGGTTGGTTAGGTTCGGTCATATATCTACGTTAATTTTAACTACAATAAAAAAAAATTGACCTCATACATAATGAAATGGGTAGCTTTATCATTTCATAAGAAAAAAATTAGAAAAAATATATTAATTCAGGAAAACTTGGCTTATTAGGCAAATCGGGCCTTGAATAGTAGGCCAAAAAGTGAGTTCTGGCTACTAGGTACGACATATATATATATATATATATATATATATATATATGTCGTACCTAGTAGCCAGAACGCACTTCTCAGCCTACTATGCAAGGCCCGATTTGCCTAATAAGCCAAGTTTTCCAGAATTAATATATTTTCTCTAATTTTTTTCTTATGAAATGATAAAGATACCCATTTTATTATGTATGAGGTCAATTTTTTTTACTGGAGTTAAAATTAACGTAGATATATGACCGAACATAACCAACCCTGCCTAACCTAACCTAACCTATCTCTATAGGTTAGGTTAGGTAGCCGAAAAAGTTAGGTTAGGTTAGGTTAGGTAGGTTAGGTAGTCGAAAAACATTTAATTCATGAAAACTTGGCTTATTAGGCAAATCGGGCCTTGCATAGTAGGCTGAGAAGTGCGTTCTGGCTACTAGGTACGACATATATATATATATATATTTGCCTAATAAGCCAAGTTTTCATGAATTAATTGTTTTTCGGCAACCTAACCTACCTAACCTAACCTAACCTAACTTTTTCTGCTACCTAACCTATAAAGATAGGTTAGGTTAGGTAGGGGTGGTTAGGTTCGGTCATATATCTACGTTAATTTTAACTCCAATAAAAAAAATTGACCTCACACATAATGAAATGGGTAGCTTTATCATTTCATAAGAAAAAAATTAGAGAAAATATATTAATTCAGGAAAACTTGGCTTATTAGGCAAATCGGGCCTTGAATAGTAGGCCGAGAAGTGCGTTCTGGCTACTAGGTACGACATATATATATATATATATATATATATATATATATATATATATATATATATATATATATATATATATATATATATATATATATATATTGCAAGGCCCGATATATATATATATATATATATATATATATATATATATTGCAAGGCCCGATATATAGATATATATATATATATATATATATATATATATATATATATATATATATATGTATATATATATATATATGTATATATATATATATATATATATATATATATATATATATATATATATATATATATATATATATATATATATATATATATATATATTAGAATATTTTGATAGCAGTCTTTCCTGTAGACATATATTATTAAATATGACCGAAAAAGTAAGATTAATAATTCTAACACGAATTTTCTCAATATTTCTTATGTTTTTTTTCACTGTTGATGGTAATTGAAAAATCAATTCTCCAAAATTCATTTTTATTTCTAGTCTGACGCGACACTTGAACGCGTTTTGTAATAACTTATTAAATTTTCAAAGACTTTGGTTTACACACACACACAACTATAACTTTGCAAACGCTAAACAGAGTTGAAACAGCTTTGATTTTTTATACCTGCATTTGGGTGAGGTGATATGTTACAACAGTTTTGGATGAGGTGAAAACAAAACTTTCAACACAAGACAGAACACGAAACAATGGGTATAATATTATTTTAAGTTAAAGATGAGTTTGGATGAGGTGAAAACAAACTTTCAACACAAGACAGAACACGAAACAATGGGTATAATATTTTGTAGGTTAAAGGGAAGAATGGAACTAACTGCAAAGGGCCTATTGGCCCATATTTCTTGATGCTTCTATATTGATGCAGAGTCTTGAAGTGGGTAGAATATAGTTGTGCATTAATTGGCTGTTGATTGCTGGTGTCGACTTCTTAATGTGTAGTGCCTCGCAGATATCAAGCCGCCTGCTATCGCTGTATCTATCGATGATTTCCGTGTTTTTTGATAAGACTTCTCTGGTGATGGTCTGGTTATGGGAAGAGATTATATGTTCCTTAATGGAGCCCTGTTGCTTATGCATCGTTAATCACCTGGAAAGAAATGTTGTTGTCTTGCCTATATACTGAATTCTTTGAGGCTTACAGTCCCCAAGTGGACATTTGAAGGCATAGACGACATTGGTCTCTTTTAAAGCGTTCTGCTTTGTGTCTGGAGAGTTTCTTATGAGTAGGTTGGCCGTTTTCTTGGTTTTATAGTAAATCGTCAATTGTATCTTCTGATTTTTGTCTGTAAGGATAACGTTTCTATTAACAATATCTTTCAGGACCCTTTCCTCCGTTTTGTGAGCTGTGGAAAAGAGGTTTCTGTAAAATAGTCTAATAGGGGGTACAGGTGTTGTGTTAATTGTCTCTTCAGAGGTTGCATGGCGTTTCACCTGCCTTCTTATGATGTCTTCAACGAAACCATTGGAGAAGCCGTTGTTGACTAGGACAAGCCTTACCCTACAGAGTTCTTCATCGACTTGCTTCCATCCTGAGCTGTGGCTGAGAGCACGGTCGACATATGCGTTAACGCCACTCCTCTTGTACCTGTCTGGGCAGTCACTGTTGGCATTGAGGCACATTCCTATGTTTGTTTCCTTAGTGTAGACTGCAGTGTGGAAACCAGTATGGAAATCTTTGGCAGGTGGAGTCCGGATTTCTTGGCGTTCACAGTTTCGATCAATTTGTTGACCTTTGCTTTCAAGAACGTCAAGAAATCCGGACTCCACCTGCCAAAGATTACTGGGGAATATAAACCTGGATACGAGTATGGAAATATCAAGACTCATAAGCCTGGAAACCCACTTCGGCCAATCATCAGCCAGATACCCACACCCACGTACAGATTGTCGAAGTGACTCAACATTTCTATTAACAATATCTTTCAGGACCCTTTCCTCGTCCCTCTGTCCCTCTTTCAGGACCCGGAGGAAAGGGTCCTGAAAGATATTGTTAATAGAAATGTTATCCCTACAGACAAAAATCAGAGGATACAACTGACGATTTACTATAAAACCAGAAAAACGGCCAGCCTACTCATGAGAAACTCTCCAGACACAAAACAGAACGCTTTAAAAGAGACTAACGTCGTCTATGCCTTCAAATGCCCACTTGGGGACTGTAAGCTCCAAAAAACCCAGTATATAGGCAAGACAACAACATCTCTTTCTAGGCGTTTAACGATGCATAAGCAACAGGGCTCCATTAAGGAACATATAATCTCTTCCCATAACCAAACCATCGCCAGAGAAATCCTAGTAAACAACACAGAAATCATCGATAGATACAGCGATAGCAGGCGGCTTGACGTTTGCGAGGCACTACACATCAAGAAGTCAACACCAGCAATCAACAGCCAATTATTGCACAACTATATTCTACCCACCTCAAGACTCCGCTCCAATATAGAAGCATCAAGAAATATGGACCAATAGGCTTTCTACAAACACTTCTCTTCAATACCCATTGTTTCTGTTCTGTCTTGTGTTGATACTTTTAATACCCTATTAATATCCCCTCCTGTTCTGTCTTGTGTTAATGCCACATCACCCTTCCCACCTCACTCAAATGTAGATATAATATCAGAGAGACGTAAGTTCTAATCAGTTGTGTATTTGTGAAGTCTTTGAAAATGTAATAAGTTTTACGAAACGCGCCCGTGTCGCGTCAGACTAGAAATAAAAATAAATTTTGGAGAAGTGATTTTTGATTTACCTCCAACAGTGAAGCGTAATGTACGAAAGATTGAGAAAATTCGTGTTAGAATTATTAATCTTACTTTTTCGGTCATATTTAATAATATATGTCTACAGGAAAGACTGCTACCAAAATATACTAATATATATATATATATATATATATATATATATATATATATATATATATATATATATGTATATATATATATATATATATATATATATATATATATATATATGTATATATATATGTATATATATATATATGTATATATATATATGTATATATATATGTATATATATATATATATATATATATGTATATATATATGTATATATATATATATATATATATATATATATATATGTATATATATATATATATATATATATATAGGGTACCACCTCTGGTGCCAATGTGGGGACCCATAGCCTCGGAGAAGAAAATAAAAAGTATTCAGAGGAGACCTTGTGGTTTCTCACTGAACATTAATATTATCTTCTACCACCCCCATTCTTTTGTATGTACACATATATATTTACTTTATTTGAACTTTGTTACAAAAAAGGGGTTACATATGGGTTACAAAGATGGTTATCATAGGTTGTCGAGTTCCTCCAGCTCCTCAGATGGCGGGCAGGAACCCTGGATGCAGTGCACATTTCCCCTCTGTATCGCCACACTGAGGCGCTGGAAAAGAAAGCTTGCAGCGCTTATATATATATATATATATATATATATATATATATATATATATATATATATATATATATATATATATATATATATATATATATATATATATATAACAATTCACTTTATATATATATATAATATATATATATATATATATATATATATATATATATATATATATATATATATATATATATATATATATATATATATATATATATATATATATATTAGTATATTTTGGTAGCAGTCTTTCCTGTAGACATATATTATTAAATATGACTGAAAAAGTAAGATTAATAATTTTAACACGAATTTTCTCAATCTTTCGTACATTATGCTTCACTGTTGGAGGTAAATCAAAAATCACTTCTCCAAAATTCATTTTTATTTCTAGTCTGACGCGACACGGGCGCGTTTCGTAAAACTTATTACATTTTCAAAGACTTCACAAATACACAACTGATTAGAACTTGCGTTTCCCTGATTTTATATCTACATTTGAGTGAGGTGGGAAGGGTGATGTGGCATTACATTTGAGTGAGGTGGGAAGGATGATGTGGCATTAACACAAGACAGAACACTAGAGGATATTAATAGGGTATTAAAAGTATCAACACAAGACAGAACAGAAACAATGGGTATTGAATAGAAGTGTTTGTAGAAAGCCTATTGGTCCATATTTCTTGATGCTTCTATATTGGAGCGGAGTCTTGAGGTGGGTAGAATATAGTTGTGCAATAATTGGCTGTTGATTGCTGGTGTTGACTTCTTGATGTGTAGTGCCTCGCAAACGTCAAGCCGCCTGCTATCGCTGTATCTATCGATGATTTCTGTGTTGTTTACTAGGATTTCTCTGGCGATGGTTTGGTTATGGGAAGAGATTATATGTTCCTTAATGGAGCCCTGTTGTTTATGCATCGTTAAACGCCTAGAAAGAGATGTTGTTGTCTTGCCTATATACTGGGTTTTTTGGAGCTTACAGTCCCCAAGTGGGCATTTGAAGGCATAGACGACGTTAGTCTCTTTTAAAGCGTTCTGTTTCGTGTCTGGAGAGTTTCTCATGAGTAGGCTGGCCGTTTTTCTGGTTTTATAGTAAATCGTCAGTTGTATCCTCTGATTTTTGTCTGTAGGGATAACGTTTCTATTAACAATATCTTTCAGGACCCTTTCCTCTGTTTTATGAGCTGTGGAAAAGAAGTTCCTGTAAAATAGTCTAATAGGGGGTATAGGTGTTGTGTTAATTGTCTCTTCGGAGGTTGCATGGCTTTTCACTTTCCTTCTTATGATGTCTTCGATGAAACCATTGGAGAAGCCGTTATTGACTAGAACCTGCCTTACCCTACAGAGTTCTTCGTCGACTTGCTTCCATTCTGAGCTGTGGCTGAGAGCACGGTCGACGTATGCGTTAACAACACTCCTCTTGTACCTGTCAGGGCAGTCGCTGTTGGCATTTAGGCACATTCCTATGTTTGTTTCCTTTGTGTAGACTGCAGTGTGGAAACCTCCGCCCTTTTCCATGACTGTTACATCTAGAAAAGGCAGCTTCCCATCCTTTTCCGTCTCGTAAGTGAAACGCAGCACGGAACTCTGCTCAAATGCCTCCTTCAGCTCCTGCAGATGTCTGACATCAGGTACCTGTGTAAAAATGTCGTCAACATACCTGCAGTATATGGCCGGTTTCAAGTTCATGTCGACTAAGACTTTTTGCTCGATGGTACCCATGTAGAAGTTTGCAAACAGGACACCTAGGGGAGAACCCATGGCGACCCCATCCACTTGCTTATACATGTGCCCATCCGGGCTCAAGAAGGGTGCCTCTTTAGTACAAGCTTGGAGTAGTTTCCTCAGAATACTTTCTGGCATGTCAAGAGGAGTACAGGCTGGATCACGATACACTCTGTCGGCTATCATTCCGATTGTCTCGTCCACAGGTACGTTGGTAAACAGCGATTCTACGTCCAACGAGGCTCTTATCCCTGTGGCCCGTGCGCCCCGCAGTAAGTCCACAAATTCCTTTGGAGACTTCAGGCTGAAGGCGCAAGGAACATAAGGAGTCAGCAGGCCGTTGAGTCGCTTCGCCAATCTGTACGTGGGTGTGGGTATCTGGCTAATGATTGGCCGAAGTGGGTTTCCAGGCTTGTGCGTCTTGACATTTCCATACGCATATCCAGGTTTATATTCCCCAATGATCTTTGGCAGGTGGAGTCCGGATTTCTTGGCGTTCACAGTTTCGATCAGTTTGTTGACCTTTGCTTTTAATTCGGCTGTAGTGTCCTTCGTTACCCTTTGGAACTTAGTTTGGTCAGAGAGTATGATGTTCATTTTCGCCAGATATTCGTCTTTTTTAAGAATGACATATATTGGCGACTTGTCACCTCTCCTGACAACTATCTCCTTGTTCTCACGAAGGCTTTTAGCTGCCGCTCTAAGCTCGGGGGACAGTATGGTGCTTCTGTAGTTGCCTCGATTCTTTCCTCCTTCTGCAATAAGTTCTGCTTGTAAGGTATCTTTGGTAGTGACCTTCTTTTGTGTCTCGAGGTCGAATATGTCGTCCAACAGAATTTCCAACTCCACTTTCCGGGCCATTTCACTCGGTCTGGACATAACATGACAGTTTATGCCCAGATTTAGGAGAGTGACTTGGTCCTCAGTGAGGTTAATTCCTGCAAGGTTCAGGAAGCCATCTCTTGGTCGTGGAATTGCCATAGGTCCTCCATATAATGTTGTTAGTTTCTTGATAATCCTTGTTTCAGTGCTGAGGTGATGTTGGTCTGTGAGGATGTCGAGGTGTTGTTCAATGCGGGTACGGATACTATGGTCAATGCGGGATCCGTACCCGCATTGAACAACACCTCGACATCCTCACAGACCAACATCACCTCAGCACTGAAACAAGGATTATCAAGAAACTAACAACATTATATGGAGGACCTATGGCAATTCCACGACCAAGAGATGGCTTCCTGAACCTTGCAGGAATTAACCTCACTGAGGACCAAGTCACTCTCCTAAATCTGGGCATAAACTGTCATGTTATGTCCAGACCGAGTGAAATGGCCCGGAAAGTGGAGTTGGAAATTCTGTTGGACGACATATTCGACCTCGAGACACAAAAGAAGGTCACTACCAAAGATACCTTACAAGCAGAACTTATTGCAGAAGGAGGAAAGAATCGAGGCAACTACAGAAGCACCATACTGTCCCCCGAGCTTAGAGCGGCAGCTAAAAGCCTTCGTGAGAACAAGGAGATAGTTGTCAGGAGAGGTGACAAGTCGCCAATATATGTCATTCTTAAAAAAGACGAATATCTGGCGAAAATGAACATCATACTCTCTGACCAAACTAAGTTCCAAAGGGTAACGAAGGACACTACAGCCGAATTAAAAGCAAAGGTCAACAAACTGATCGAAACTGTGAACGCCAAGAAATCCGGACTCCACCTGCCAAAGATCATTGGGGAATATAAACCTGGATATGCGTATGGAAATGTCAAGACGCACAAGCCTGGAAACCCACTTCGGCCAATCATTAGCCAGATACCCACACCCACGTACAGATTGGCGAAGCGACTCAACGGCCTGCTGACTCCTTATGTTCCTTGCGCCTTCAGCCTGAAGTCTCCAAAGGAATTTGTGGACTTACTGCGGGGCGCACGGGCCACAGGGATAAGAGCCTCGTTGGACGTAGAATCGCTGTTTACCAACGTACCTGTGGACGAGACAATCGGAATGATAGCCGACAGAGTGTATCGTGATCCAGCCTGTACTCCTCTTGACATGCCAGAAAGTATTCTGAGGAAACTACTCCAAGCTTGTACTAAAGAGGCACCCTTCTTGAGCCCGGATGGGCACATGTATAAGCAAGTGGATGGGGTCGCCATGGGTTCTCCCCTAGGTGTCCTGTTAGCAAACTTCTACATGGGTACCATCGAGCAAAAAGTCTTAGTCGACATGAACTTGAAACCGGCCATATACTGCAGGTATGTTGACGACATTTTTACACAGGTACCTGATGTCAGACATCTGCAGGAGCTGAAGGAGGCATTTGAGCAGAGTTCCGTGCTGCGTTTCACTTACGAGACGGAAAAGGATGGGAAGCTGCCTTTTCTAGATGTAACAGTCATGGAAAAGGGCGGAGGTTTCCACACTGCAGTCTACACAAAGGAAACAAACATAGGAATGTGCCTAAATGCCAACAGCGACTGCCCTGACAGGTACAAGAGGAGTGTTGTTAACGCATACGTCGACCGTGCTCTCAGCCACAGCTCAGAATGGAAGCAAGTCGACGAAGAACTCTGTAGGGTAAGGCAGGTTCTAGTCAATAACGGCTTCTCCAATGGTTTCATCGAAGACATCATAAGAAGGAAAGTGAAAAGCCATGCAACCTCCGAAGAGACAATTAACACAACACCTATACCCCCTATTAGACTATTTTACAGGAACTTCTTTTCCACAGCTCATAAAACAGAGGAAAGGGTCCTGAAAGATATTGTTAATAGAAACGTTATCCCTACAGACAAAAATCAGAGGATACAACTGACGATTTACTATAAAACCAGAAAAACGGCCAGCCTACTCATGAGAAACTCTCCAGACACGAAACAGAACGCTTTAAAAGAGACTAACGTCGTCTATGCCTTCAAATGCCCACTTGGGGACTGTAAGCTCCAAAAAACCCAGTATATAGGCAAGACAACAACATCTCTTTCTAGGCGTTTAACGATGCATAAACAACAGGGCTCCATTAAGGAACATATAATCTCTTCCCATAACCAAACCATCGCCAGAGAAATCCTAGTAAACAACACAGAAATCATCGATAGATACAGCGATAGCAGGCGGCTTGACGTTTGCGAGGCACTACACATCAAGAAGTCAACACCAGCAATCAACAGCCAATTATTGCACAACTATATTCTACCCACCTCAAGACTCCGCTCCAATATAGAAGCATCAAGAAATATGGACCAATAGGCTTTCTACAAACACTTCTATTCAATACCCATTGTTTCTGTTCTGTCTTGTGTTGATACTTTTAATACCCTATTAATATCCTCTAGTGTTCTGTCTTGTGTTAATGCCACATCATCCTTCCCACCTCACTCAAATGTAATGCCACATCACCCTTCCCACCTCACTCAAATGTAGATATAAAATCAGGGAAACGCAAGTTCTAATCAGTTGTGTATTTGTGAAGTCTTTGAAAATGTAATAAGTTTTACGAAACGCGCCCGTGTCGCGTCAGACTAGAAATAAAAATGAATTTTGGAGAAGTGATTTTTGATTTACCTCCAACAGTGAAGCATAATGTACGAAAGATTGAGAAAATTCGTGTTAAAATTATTAATCTTACTTTTTCGGTCATATTTAATAATATATATATATATATATATATATATATATATTAACAGTACCCGCCACATCAATTCCGGGAGCTGGAATTGGTGATATTGTTGGAAACATGAATGATATTATGACGGGAAATGGGAACAAACCCATTATTTGTATTAGTGCAGGGGGTAATGATGTTGGGTGAGTTTGGAGTGAGGAACTAATAATGAGATTCAGGACAGCCATTGAATTAGTTAGGAGCAAGGGAGGAATCCCGATCATATGTGGCATTCTTCCATGAAAGGGAGTGGGAAATGGATGGATGTCGAGGGCACTTGGTGTCAATTGCCGGCTGGAAAGATATTGCAAATCAAATGCAATCTCTTTCATAGCCAACTGGGAACACTTCTAAGGAAGAAATGAAATGTATGCTCGTGATGGGTGCATCTATCGAGGGCTGGGGTTGTTGCTGTTGCGAACTCGTTGGAACCAGTGGTTAGAGGTGTTTGTTTGGGTTTAAACTGTTAGTAGATAGTGGTATGGGAATTGATTTGGAGGAAGGAGGTAATAAAAGTATGTGTTAGTGGGAGAAAAGAATTGGCAAAATGATCAGGGAAAGAAAAGGGCCTCAAAATAACAATTCACTTTGGATATATTACACTAACAGTAGAAGTCTAAGAAATATAATGAATGAATTAAATGCTCTTGTCTGCACAGAAAAAATAGATATTATTGCACTTACCGAAACGTGGATGAATGTAGAAAATAGAGAACTATTAGCTGAATATCAGATAAATGGATTTAAACTATTTCACACAGATAGATATATTGGACGAGGAGGGGGAGTAGCCATATATGTTAGGGACAATTTGAAATGTAGTCTCAAAGAGGGAATCAAAACTGAGCCACAGACAGAAACTATTTGGATAGAATTATACGAAAAAGCAAATAATATTATAATAGGAGTTATATATAGGCCACCAAATTTAGACAGAATGGAAGCAAAGCATCTATGGGATGAAATATCTAGAGCATCTAGATCTAACAGTGTTTATGTCATGGGTGACTTTAATTTTAGTTTAATAAACTGGGTGAACAAAACAGGGAATAGTGAAGCAGAAGATTTTCTAGAATTGACGATTGCTTTCTTACGCAACACATTAAGGAACCAACGCGGGAAAATAATATTTTAGATTTAGTGTTAACTAACAGGGAAACACAAATTAATGACATCGAAATAGGGAGTGAGCTAGGGAACAGTGATCACAAAGTAATCAGATTTAGCATAGAATGGAATAGACCTGTAGGAGAAAATTCTGTTAAAGTGCCAGATTTTCGAAAAGCTGATTTTAATAGCTTAAGAAACTTTTTTGGTCAAATAGATTGGAAAGTCTTTGGTATGGGGTGTGGGCCGGTCTTAGAGCGAGACATGAACCCAGCAATAGGTGACGTAAAAGGGGATTTCGATGTGGATTCAATATATAACTTATTTAAGAGTATTCTAAACAAAGCACAGGAACGTAGTATACCATACAAATTGAAGAGATCGAATACTAATGACCCAAAGTAGATAACAAATAATTTAAAGAACCTTATAGGTAAAATGAGAGCTTGGTACAAAAGGATTAAGAATAGGGAATTCAGTTTAGAACAGGAATTCATACAACTGGTTAGAAATGTTAAAAAAGAGATTAGGAAAGCAAAAAGAAACTATGAAGTTCGCATAGCAGAGCAAGCAAAGTCAAATCCTAAAGGGTTTTTTCAGTTATATCGAACTAAGACTAGGGAATGGATAGGTCCATTAAAATCTGAGACAGGTCAAATAACGGATAATGACAAGGAGATGAGTAGTATTTTTAACAAATATTTTATATCTGTATTTACTAAAGAAGAACTTAACAATATGCCTTCAGCCGAACAAGTCTATGTGGGTGGGGATGAGGACAGGTTGACTAGTTTGGCAGTTACCAGGGAGGATGTAATTAAACAATTTGAAAAACTAAAACCAAATAAATCCCCAGGTCCGGATGAAGTGTTTGCCAGGGTGCTTAAAGAATGCAAAGAGGAGCTTTCCGAGCCACTGTCTACCATATTTAATAAATCAATAGACTCAGGCAGAGTGCCACAGTCATGGAAGGTAGCTAATGTGGTACCAATTTTTAAGAAAGGAGATAGATCACTTGCGTCAAACTATCGGCCAATTAGCCTAACGTCTATTGTGGGAAAGTTACTTGAATCGATAATTGCAAATACAATTCGTCTCCATCTTGAAAAACATAAATTAATAAATGAGTCGCAACATGGTTTTACAAATGGCCGTTCATGTTTAACAAATTTGCTAACTTTTTATTCCTGCATAGTTGAGTCAGTTAATAGTGGTAAGGATTGTGATGTTGTGTACCTTGACTTGAGCAAAGCTTTTGATACAGTGCCACATGAAAGACTAATTTAAAAAATAGAAGCTCATGGTATTGGGGGTGCTATATTAACTTGGATTAGGGCATGGCTATTCCAAAGGAAACTGAGAGTTAGTATAAATGGGGTTAAGTCAGAGTGGGATAATGTTGTTAGTGGAGTACCTCAGGGCTCTGTCCTGGGACCTCTGTTGTTTATAATAAATATAATTGATTTAGATTCAGGTTTGAGTAGCAACATTTGCAAATTTGCCGATGATACGAAAATCGGTAGGGAAATTAATTCGGAGGAGGACTCTCTATCACTTCAAATTGATCTAGATAGGGTTTTGAAATGGTCGAAAGATTGGCAAATGCAGTTTAATGCTGATAAATGTAAAGTTCTGAGGGTAGGTAATGATGATAGAGTTACAAGATACGAGCTAGATGGTGTTGAGATTACGAAGTCGGATTGCGAAAGGGATCTGGGAGTTATGATTAGTAAGAATTTAAAACAAAAGGATCAATGCATGAATGTTCATAATAAGGCGAATAGGACACTGGGATTTATTAATCGAAGCGTTAGTAACAAGACACCTGGTGTGGTTCTAGAGCTATATCTTGCTCTGGTTAGGCCTTATTTAGATTATGCAGTTCAGTTTTGGTCGCCGTATTATAGAATGGATATAAATTCACTTGAACGTGTCCAACGTAGAATATCTTGAGTTATCTTGAGATGATTTCGGAGCTGTTTAGTGTCCCCGCGGCCCGGTCCTCGACCAGGCCTCCACCCCCAGGAAGCAGCCCGTGACAGCTGACTAACACCCAGGTACCTATTTTACTGCTAGGTAACAGTCCCATAGGGTGAAAGAAACTCTGCTCATTGTTTCTCGCCGGCGCCTGGGATCGAACCCAGGACCACAGGATCACAAGTCCAGCGTGCTGTCCGCTCGGCCGACCGGCTTAGGATGACTAAGTTAATTCCCCAAATTAGAAATCTTTCATATAAAGAAAGATTAACAAAGCTTAAGTTGCATTCATTGGAAAGGCGACGAGTTAGGGGTGACATGATAGAGGTTTACAAGTGGATGAATGGACATAACAGGGGGGATATTAATAGGGTATTAAAAATATCAACACAAGACAGAACACGAAATAATGGGTGTAAATTGGATAAGTTTAGATTTAGGAAAGACTTGGGTAAATACTGGTTCGGTAACAGGGTTGTTGATTTGTGGAACCAATTGCCGCGTAGCGTGGTGGAGGTGGGGTCCCTCGATGGTTTTAAGTGCGGGTTGGACAAGTATATGAGTGGGATTGGGTGGTTATAGATAGGAGCTGCCTCGTATGGGCCAATAGGCCTTCTGCAGTTACCTTTGTTCTTATGTTCTTATGTGTTGCTGTGGCTCAGTCTGGATAAGTAGGAAAGAACGAAAAGAGAAAGTGCACGTTTCTAATATGTTTAATTTTACAATGCTTGTAGGTATACAGTATTTTTTGGTGTTTAATTGTCTGTGGTGATATGGAGATTGTCTGGTTTGCCGACTCTAGAACACGCAACATATAATTGTTCATGTGAGAAGTAATCCGTGTTTAGATATAAACAGCACAGTTCTGTAGATTGGCCGTGAGATTTGTCGATTGTGATTGCAAACGCCAACCGAATTGGTGATTACAATCTCTTAAAATGAAATGTCATATCTGTTTGAATCTTTATAATGTGAGCAATGAGGACATCTTCACCTTTGAAAGGTCCTGTCAAGATTGTTGCTTCTACGACGTCGTTGATTACTATTTTTTACTGCAAGCCACGTGGCGTTGCAAAGTTTTGGCTTCTTGATATTTCGCAACATGATAATTGGTACGCAGATTTCCAAATAGTGTACGTGTGATGGTATCCCTGGCAGATCGAGTGAATTAAAAAATTCTGCTTGAAAATTAACCGCTTCATCTGCTTCCTCAACAGTTTTGACGGACTTGTATGTGCCTGCCTCGTTTTGAATGTTAGACTGAATTATATTGTTAAGTTCGTGTGCCGGATGCTTTGGAAATGTTGCACGTGGGAGTTTCAATGAATTGCATGTTCAATGGCAATTTCAAAGCCGAGGTAGCAGTTCTTCCACCTGGTAGCAATGTCGCAGCTATTCTGGGCGATGCAAAAGCTAAGGCTATGCCATTTTGGGATTGAAATGCTGCCAGAATCAATCTAATTAGGAAGGTTTTACCAGTTCTTCCTGGAGCATCTAAGAAGATTTCTCCAAGCTCGTTATTGTCTGTTTGAACTATTTGATTGTAAATACCTTTTCTCTCAATCGTTAGATTAGGACTATTTGATTGCATATACGACAACAGATCACCTGTGTTGTAACTTTGTTCACGACGCAATTCTACAAAACGAAGCAGCAGCAGATCGATTCGGTAATGGCATTTCCAAATGATTGATTACTTTGTTCGTGATCTCTAAGCACAAATCTTCAATCATTATCAAAGCTTCGTTGTAGATTTCTGTTGTGAAATCCATGTTCACATTTGAATTTTCCTTGCGTATTCGACGGACAATATCTTCAGCATGTGCGATTTATATTTCTCCCATAACTCTGTTGGAGATGAAGGAGAGCCGGTGGTCAATATGATTGCAAACAATATACGAATTTGATTTGGATGTGACGCGTTAGACGCGTCATTAATGCATACATCCTATTGTCGGTCGTTCTCCAATTAATTCAGAGCTTGACATGCACTACAGAAAGTACCATGTGTTACGCCGCTGACAAATCTCAATTGCTGCAAGACGTTGATCCATGCACATTTACCAACAGCATGCGAAGAAAGAAGCATTCATATTGATTGGGATGCACAGTGGAAGTCTTCCTATCGTAGTTTATTTCAATATGCCACGTTGTGCGTTGACTCGGTCTCCTCGTTTGCGTCGTTCAAATTATTTTCTACTGGCATTCCATGTGTAATACGTAGGCACTTCTTAACACAGCAGTGTTTTCGCAAACGCATCATTTGAGATAACGTGAAGAAAGCAGTTAAAGTTATAACCGGTGGATTCATAGCTGTTTGTTGCACATTTGCAGCTGTGAAATAAACGTGTTTTCCATTTTCTTGTTTTCTAAACAAAACCAAGAAATACTAACGAAATATTTCAATTCAAACATAGATCAATCGACACAGCTCAATTTCACCACCAATTGCACTGAAAAATAAGAACAGTTAAAAAACGGAATGAAAAACAATGAAAAAAGAAACAAATAAACTATACTCACGAAATGAGAACTGTGGCAAACAACGCAGCTCAATTCGAACGCAATGTCACACAAAATAATTAAATCCAAATGAAAATAAATCAAAATCTATGAAAAATCAATATATCAATACAATCGGAGACATTGAAATGAAATCGTAACGTATTTTGAATAGCGTGTGTTGCTCTTACGTGCAACAGATGGCGCTGTTTTTCCAAAAAAGCATGTTTTTACCTGTCACAGATGTGGCATCTAAATAGTAGGTACATAAAAACATGCACATATTCGAATGGAACGATGTGTAAAAATTTTAAAGTAATCAAAGAAGAACTTTCGGAGATTACAGCATGTGATATTCTTATGTCCTACAGATGGCGCTCTTTAAAAAAAAACATGTTTCTTCCTGTCATTGGTGAGATATGTATATAGTAGGTATATAAAAAACATTCGTTATACGAATGCAACGTTTTGTCAAAATTTCATAGCAATCGGTAAAGAGGTTTCGAACATTTCCCTCACATGAAAAACACAGTTTTTCAAAAAAGCATGTTTTTCCCTTCACAGACGTGACATCTATATTGTATGTATATAAAAACTCGCTCAGATGCGAATTGAACGTTGTGTGAAAATTTCAAAGCAATCGATGAAGAACTTTCGGAGATTAGCAATTTTGAACAAATGAACATTTCCATTTTTGTTTGTACAGATAGCATGTGTGTTGCTCTTACATGCAACAGAGGGTGCTGTTTTTCAAGAAAAGCTTAGTTTTACCTGTCACAGGTGTGGCAGCTATATTTATATTTACGAAATGAATGGTATGGTAAACAACACAGCTCAATTCCAACACAATGTCACACAAAATAATTCAATATAAATAAAATTAATCAAAATCTATAAAGATAAAGATTATTAATTCAATCGGAAACATTGACATGGAATTCGTGACATATTTAGTATAGCATGCATTTTGCTATTATGTGCAACAGATGGCGCTGTTTTTCAAAAATGCATATTTTGGTCTGTCACAGCATCTATATAGTAATTATATAAAAAAAACGAGCCTATTCGAATGCAACGTAGTGTCAAAATTTCAAAGCAATCACTGAAGAACTTTCAGAGATTACAGTGTGTGCTGCTCTTAGGTCTAACAGATGGCACTGTTTGTCCAAAAAAGCATGTTTTTTTTCCTGTCACAGGTGAGGTATGTATATAGTAGATATATAAAAAGACGCGCCTATTCGAATGCAACGTTGTGTCAAAATTTCAAAGCAATCGGTAAAGAGGTTTCGAAGATTTCCCTCACATGAAAAACACAATTTTTCAGAAAAAGCATGTTTTTTGACCGTCACAGACGTGACATCTATATAGTATGTATATAAAAACCGGGCCGAATGGGAATGGAACATTATGTAAAAATTTTCATAGCAATCGGTGAAGAACATTCGGAGATTAGCGATTTTGAACAAACGAACATTTCCATTTTTTTAAATAGATAAATGTAAATGCTGGTTTGTTCAAAATCGCTAATCTCAGAAAGTTCTTCTCTGATTGATTTGAAATTTTCACACAATGTTCCATTCGATCCGAGCAGATTTTTATATTCTTTATTTATAAATGTCACGTCTGTGACGGGAATTTTTTTTTTTTTTAATAACTATTTTTTTTAATAACTGTATTTTTTGTGTTTTTCATGGGAGGGAATTCTTCGAAACCTCTTTACCGATTGCTTGGAAATTTTGACACATTGTTGCATTTGAATAGGCGCGTTTTTATATACTTCCTATATGCATGCCACACCTGTGACAGGAAAAAGCGTATTTTTTTTTTAAACAGCGCCATCTGTTGGACGTAAGAGCAACACTCGCTGAAATCTCCAAAAGTTCTTCATCGATTGCATTGAAATTTTGATACAAGTTTCCATTCGAATACACGCGTGTTTTTATATACCGCCTATATAGATGCCACACCTGTGACATGTAAAAACAAGGCTTTTTTGAAAAACAGTGCCATCTGTTGCACGTAATAGCAACTCACGCTATACTAAATATGTTACGATTCCATTTCAATGTTTCCGATTTCATTGATAAAATTATTTTCATAAATTTCGATTTATTTTCATTTTGAATATATTTTGTGTGACATTGCATTGAAATTGAGCTGCTTTTTATCATATTGTTCATTTCCTGAGTATAGATTATTTTTGTATTTTTTCATTGGTTTTCATTTCGTTTTTTTACCGGTTCTTTTATATTTTAGTGATGGGAACATCATATCATTTTACGTTCTTAATTTTCTGATAGGATCATCAGATCATTTGGGAATGCATCGAACGAGGGAGTGGGAAATGTTGGGGAGGACAAGGGGACAGGAGTGGGGGATTTTGGGGAGGACGAGAGGACAAGGGAGGAGGTAATGATGGAGAGGACGAGGGGATAGGGGAATGGAGAATGATGGGGAAGATAAGGTGACAGAGGAGTGGGGGTTGGTGAAAAGGACGAGGGGACGGGTGAGTGAGGAATGGTTGGGAGGATGAGGGGATGGGGCATAGGGAATAGTGGGGAGGACTGGGAGACAGGGGGAAGATTGCTGTGGCTCAGCAACACATGGCCGGGTACAGCTAGTAAGTATTTGTGTGTGAATATATAATATATATATATATATATATATATATATATATATATATATATATATATATATATATATATATATATATATATATATATATATATCCATATCTATATCCGATTCGTAGCCTAGGCTATTTTCTAAAAATCCAACAGCACTTGGTGGTCACAGATCTCAGTATACTTGCATCAAGCCAATTCACTTATCTGAAGAGAACGCGAGCTTCAAATGTACGATATACTGGCGTAATCCACAAAACAATTGTAATATGAAAACTCTTCCTCGTGAAAAAGTGTGAACCTTACAACCCCAGGAGCTGAAAACTCACTAGCGAATCCAGTACTCTGACCACCTGACTACACCGACTGTTCAAAACTCATTGGTAGCCGAGGCTATATCCCCAAATTTCGACAGACAACTGGAACATTATCTAACACAGTGCACAGTTACAAACCCATTTAGATTTCAACTTAGATTCAACAGAGCAGAAGTTTTTAAACACATAGGGCAAATTTTTTCTGAAGCGACCATACGAGTCATAAATACTCATACTCCGTCCAAATAAAACAGAAACAAGCAACACTTAGTGGGCCAGCCAGAGGCTTAGGGCTCGTACAGGAATATCCCTGCAACAAAAAATAAAAAAGTATATATATATATTCACAACAACTCGACAGCACTTGGTGGTCACAGATCACAGTTTACTTTCTTCAAACCAATTCACTTATCTAAGGAAAACGCAATCCTCAAATGTACGACATACTTGCATAAACCTCAGGTTAATTGTATAAGGTAAACTCTTCATCGTGAAAAGGTGCGAACCTTAGACCCCCAGGAGCTGAAAACCCACTGGCGAATCCAGTACTCTGACCACCTGACCACACTGGCTATCCCATCTGGCTTGCCAAGTTTCGATTCTTTCATAGGGGAAGTATTCTATTTGTTATATATAACTTGTGCATTCATGCAAGCATGTGGTATATATATATATATATATATATATATATATATATATATATATATATATATATATATATATATATATATATATATATATATATATATGCACGAGTTTTCCCTAGTATATATATGATTGATAAAAAAAATGTGTGTCTGGTCTATAACTATCAGCAGGTGTCATTGGGGACTGTGTTTCGCTGAAAATCCACTCGATTCCCAGTACTTTTAATGATCTGCTGGTTAGCATACTAGCTATGCCAATTGGTTGGGCCAGGTTCGATTCTCTCGTAGGGAGAGTGTTCTGTTTGTTAAATATAATTTGCGCATCATGCATATATACAATTTGGTTTGTTTTTTTCTTTTATAGAAACCCAAACCAAATTCTTTTGGTGGGGAGGTGTTACGGACCCGAGTCCAGCGTCCGAGCACGGAGCAGTGACGACAACGCCATTTGTGAGTCTGCTCCCGAAACCCCCTCCAAATGGCCGACGCCATCTAGTGAGGACGGGATATACCGGCCACAGGTGCTGGATTCCCGTCTTGATCAGCTCATAACATAGCCGCTGCTGACCTCTCGTGAGGTGGCACTTAGACAGCAACGCCATCTATGGAGCAGAGGTGGACGTTTGTGTCTAAGCCTGTAAGTGAGGTTCCCTAGTTCCAGTATTAATGACGTGTCTGATTACAGAGTCGACCTGGGACTGCTGTATTGGACGATGGGGGCAGTCTACCCAAGGCAGCCAAAGTCTCTCCACGTGTTTGCTGCAGAAGCTGTGAGTCACCCCCGGACGAACACTGTTGAGTGTGTTAGCCTGCCTGTGACGTGGCAGTACCAGGAATCGTCTTATCTGGGGGCTGGCTGGTGGAAGAGACTAGCCACTGTGGTGCGGAGAGAGGAGAGTGATCTGCGGAATCACACGAGGCTCCTGCCTAGGGCTCGCAACCCTAGTATCGGTCGTGGAGTGGCCTACACAGCGGAGCTGATTGGAACCTGCCAGCTACAGGCTGGATTTGTGGTTGAAGGCCTCCACGACGGTGCACCCAGTGGGACTGTGATTTGGCTGGCCTGTGGCCAGGGTAGATTCGCCGAGAGAATCAGAAGATTCATCGTAGGCCACAAAGAAGAGAACCAGGGCTACTCATCGTGAGCACCGTGGAACATCCTGAGTCTTCGGAGGAAGACAAGTTATTGTACATAAGTGTAGTTATAGCCCCCGTGAGTGACTTTTATTTATTTATGATATTTTATTAGTGATAATTATTTATGGTGGTGGTAGAAATATATATATAAAGCAGTGCATTTGTATCCCTTCCCCTTTAATTTTACTTGCGTTACGGAACACACCTCAAGAAAGCCACTACTAACTTGGGGCCGGATACCCAAACTTTAATAACATCAGAGAAGAATCCGGTTGCGACCCAATAGGGCCGTAACATAATTGGCCAAACCAAATATATATATATATATATTGTGACAATAATCTCTTTCAAGAGAAATTGAGCCTGCTCTTCCCTACCTAAAGTTACATTTATTCTACAAGTATAAGATGCTACATTCAAGATACGTCCACCAGTAGCAAAAAACGTTTTGACAAGGAGGTAAAACGTACCCTAAACCCCCAACTCCACACTCCCTCCACGCCGGCTCCTCATCAACCAACCAACTACCCTTCCCAGCCTGCCTGCTCCTGATTGGTGACTCGCCGACTGCACACCTGCACACTGCACCTCAGCGCCATCTACCTGAGTCGATGTCTGAGCTTGAACCAGCCATCAACTTCAGAATATTCTTTGTGCTCTAAGAGTTGACATCTCTCTCTGGCATACTAAGCTCTCTGGCTCTGTATATTAAGGGAGGTCTCAGCCATAGCCAATATTCTCAGCACCATTTACTATTTGGTCTCACATTGTTTTTGCATTTATCTTTGTTCTTTAATTGAAATATTCATTGCCACTGGACTTGTCTTTATTTGATTTATGTTTAAAGTATATAAAAGTTTCATTGTTCATACTTTGTGTTTTACGTGTTCCTCCCTCTCACTTACCACAGACAACAGGCAAGCAGTCTATCTTTTTTTTTTGTAAATGTGACAGGCATTGACACCTGCCATTGGAGGACTGCCGAACATCTACACTCCAACACTTTCCCGCCACATTTAATAGGGGCCTGTCCGGGAGATTTCACTCGGGTACTAGTACTAGAACATCAATTTGTGGTAAGCGTACTTGGCTTTGCTACAGTTGCTTTTCAATATTTTCATTACTTTTCATATTTATATAGTGCTGTGTGTATTGTGCATTCCGAGAGTAGCATATGGTGAGTGTGGGATAACTTTGGATTACATGGTGACTGTAGGCCGCAGTCATTCTCTTAATTGGTCATCCCTCCCTCAGTGTTATTATTCGTGTTTACCACCTTTTGTCCCTAGGATATTTCTCACATTATCGGCAGATCATCATTGTGGTACCCTGGTACTTTGGTTTGTCTTCGGGTCAAAGCACCCTATCTTCTGCAATCCGACTAAAGGAGGATACAGAGGGCCATAGTTCCTCTAGCACGGACTACGTTGCTGAGTTGGGACTTCAGCAGCAGTTCTCGTCACAAGTTGACACCCGCACCCCTACACGTTGGTCAGAGATGATGATATTTACTTAGGTAGGGAATTGGCTTTCTTTTTTCAGAGCACAAAGTTCACTAATTCTGTAAGTATCATATTTCATTCAGTGGGAAAACTCTTGCTTATGTCCTATAGAGACTCGGCCAGGTATGCCTACATTCTTGGACTACCTAATTCACTTTTGAAGCAATTAAATGTTTCATTTGTTTTAGAAACTATCAGTTTCACTTATATAGTAGGATTTTCTTGCTCTTATTCTCTTACATTGAGTACCAGGTACAAGATTTCCTGCACTTTTGATTGACTAATCATTTACCATCCTAAAATTAACGTTAATTGTTAAAGATTAAAATTCCACAGGATAGTTACCAGTTGCCACGTTATCCTGTTTCTGACATTTACCATATCACAACTATATTCGTTGTACATTTATTTGCTATCTTTCACCATGTTTCGTCTCCAAGCTTTTCGTAACGATCCAGCAGGTGAAATAGGGACCTTATGTCGTGCCAAGAGGACTGAATTACAAGCTCTTGCCCACGAGTATCAACTAGAGGTTCCCCAAGGAGCCAACAAAATTGACTTGCACAACTTATTAATGGATTACCTCTTAGATGAAGGGAAGATTGACTCTGAAACTCACGAAACTCATTCTATTGCAGATAAAAATGCTCTGGCAACTATGAAACTCAAACTCGAACTCGCAAAGGGAGAGGGAACTCGAGAGGGAGCAACGAAAAGCTCTCCAGATCAGGGAACGAGAAGCCGCCTTGAGGAAAGAAGAACAAGAACAGGAGGCGGCCCTGGCGAAAGAAGCTCTACAAATAAGGAAAGAAGAACAAGAAAGAGAGGCGGCCCTAAAGAAACGTGAGATGGCTCTACTCAGAGAGCGTGAACGAGTACAGCTTGAAGCAAAACAACGACACCTGGAGATACAACGCGAGCATGACAAACAGCAAGCGGATATGGCTATAGAATGTCGTCAACGAGAACTCATGTTGGAGACTTCACACCACGCTCAGCGCCAACAAGCTACCGCTAGTCTTCCAGTAAGTTTCAATGTCTCCCATGCAAGTAAGCCAAGTACGCTTACCACAAATTGATGTTCTAGTACTAGTACCCGAGTGAAATCTCCCGGACAGGCCCCTATTAAAAGTTTCATTGTTCATACTTTGTGTTTTACGTGTTCCTCCCTCTCACTTACCACAGACAACAGGCAAGCAGTCTATCTTTTTTTTTTGTAAATGTGACAGGCATTGACACCTGCCATTGGAGGACTGCCGAACATCTACACTCCAACACTTTCCCGCCACATTTAATAGGGGCCTGTCCGGGAGATTTCACTCGGGTACTAGTACTAGAACATCAATTTGTGGTAAGCGTACTTGGCTTTGCTACAGTTGCTTTTCAATATTTTCATTACTTTTCATATTTATATAGTGCTGTGTGTATTGTGCATTCCGAGAGTAGCATATGGTGAGTGTGGGATAACTTTGGATTACATGGTGACTGTAGGCCGCAGTCATTCTCTTAATTGGTCATCCCTCCCTCAGTGTTATTATTCGTGTTTACCACCTTTTGTCCCTAGGATATTTCTCACATTATCGGCAGATCATCATTGTGGTACCCTGGTACTTTGGTTTGTCTTCGGGTCAAAGCACCCTATCTTCTGCAATCCGACTAAAGGAGGATACAGAGGGCCATAGTTCCTCTAGCACGGACTACGTTGCTGAGTTGGGACTTCAGCAGCAGTTCTCGTCACAAGTTGACACCCGCACCCCTACACGTTGGTCAGAGATGATGATATTTACTTAGGTAGGGAATTGGCTTTCTTTTTTCAGAGCACAAAGTTCACTAATTCTGTAAGTATCATATTTCATTCAGTGGGAAAACTCTTGCTTATGTCCTATAGAGACTCGGCCAGGTATGCCTACATTCTTGGACTACCTAATTCACTTTTGAAGCAATTAAATGTTTCATTTGTTTTAGAAACTATCAGTTTCACTTATATAGTAGGATTTTCTTGCTCTTATTCTCTTACATTGAGTACCAGGTACAAGATTTCCTGCACTTTTGATTGACTAATCATTTACCATCCTAAAATTAACGTTAATTGTTAAAGATTAAAATTCCACAGGATAGTTACCAGTTGCCACGTTATCCTGTTTCTGACATTTACCATATCACAACTATATTCGTTGTACATTTATTTGCTATCTTTCACCATGTTTCGTCTCCAAGCTTTTCGTAACGATCCAGCAGGTGAAATAGGGACCTTATGTCGTGCCAAGAGGACTGAATTACAAGCTCTTGCCCACGAGTATCAACTAGAGGTTCCCCAAGGAGCCAACAAAATTGACTTGCACAACTTATTAATGGATTACCTCTTAGATGAAGGGAAGATTGACTCTGAAACTCACGAAACTCATTCTATTGCAGATAAAAATGCTCTGGCAACTATGAAACTCAAACTCGAACTCGCAAAGGGAGAGGGAACTCGAGAGGGAGCAACGAAAAGCTCTCCAGATCAGGGAACGAGAAGCCGCCTTGAGGAAAGAAGAACAAGAACAGGAGGCGGCCCTGGCGAAAGAAGCTCTACAAATAAGGAAAGAAGAACAAGAAAGAGAGGCGGCCCTAAAGAAACGTGAGATGGCTCTACTCAGAGAGCGTGAACGAGTACAGCTTGAAGCAAAACAACGACACCTGGAGATACAACGCGAGCATGACAAACAGCAAGCGGATATGGCTATAGAATGTCGTCAACGAGAACTCATGTTGGAGACTTCACACCACGCTCAGCGCCAACAAGCTACCGCTAGTCTTCCAGTAAGTTTCAATGTCTCCCATGCAAGTAAGTTAATGCTTAACTACAAGACTTGTCTTAAGTTAATTCGTTGAGACAGAGATTGATGTCTTTTTTACCACCTTTGAGACCCTAGCTAATAAACTTAGCTGGCCTGCAGATCAATGGTCTATCCTTCTCAGAGCGCACCTTACAGGTAGAGCTGCAGGTACTCTCAGTACCTTAGCGTCTGAGAATGACTACCAGACCCTGAAGCAAGCAGTTTTGGACACCTACCTTCTCTCCACCGAAAGCTACAGACGAAAATTCCGTGACTATCTAAAGGCAAGTAACACCATCTTTCTAGAATTTGCCAATACCAAGAAAAGATATTTCATGAAATGGTTGGAAGCAGTCCAACCAGAAGCATGTACATATCTCTATATTTGCAGAACTCGTCAACCTCATGCTAGTTGAGGAATTCTTGAGACGTGTTCCCCCTTCCGTCCGTTTATATCTAGCAGATAAAAGAAGAAACCGACTACATCAAATGTGCGAAGTCGGCTGACACCTACAGCCTCATCCACCGGCTGACACCAGAACCACCATCCAGTAAGAAGTCTTGGTACAGTTACGATAAAGTGAGTACAGATCAAGCGAGCTCACAATTGTATTGTAAGTATTGCAAACTCTATGGACATACCATAGATAGATGTGGGAAGGCTCAATACAAAAGCAATGAATCTACTAAACCCAAACAGACTCCTCCTAAGTCCGGTAAGCCTGTGATGAATGTTGGTGTTCCTGTTAATGATCTTTCTCTCTTCAGTAAACACCTGTATCCTGGAACTGTCTCTACCAACGGTATAGATTCGGATGGACGTTTCAAATTGAAGATCTTGAGGGACACAGCGGCTCTTCAGTCAATAATATTGAAATCAGCTGTGCCGAACATCACCTACACCGGGGAAACCGTCCTTATCACTGACCTCATTGCTACCACTCCGTATCCACTCGCCAGAGTCCACCTGGATTGTCCCTTCGTGACCGGTGAAGTCCAAGTCGCCATCAGGGAAAAGACTTTTCCCATGCCTGGAGTGCAACTTCTCCTGGGCAACGACTTTGCAGAAGATCTGCAACCGTCCAACCTGATCATCACGGACAAACCCCAGGTGTGTACCTCTGTAATGGATAATCCCATCTTTGAATATGTTCCAGCAGAGGTCCAAGAAAGTGATGAAGTTTCTCCTCCGGTTTTGGTGACCACCCGTGCACAAGCTACACGCCCGCAACCAGCTGATTCTACTGCTACCGCTGTCCCTCAAGACCCTCATAATCTACCCCCAAATCTTACCAGTTTGGAGTTCCGTAAGTTACAGAGGGAAGATCAATCATTAACACCATTATTCTTCCAGGCTGAGACTGAACCTGACAGTATCCCTGGGTTCTTCCTAGAGAATGAGTTGCTCTACCGCAGATACAGACCCAGTAAGCTCAAGGAGGATGACGATTGGGCCAATGTCGAACAACTAGTGATTCCCACCAGCCTACGGCCCGATATTTTACACTTGGCTCACGTAGCTCTTTCTCACCATGGTTTTAACAAAACCTACCATGGAATCAGACAAGACTACTATTGGTCAGGTATGGTAAAAGACGTCAAAGTACGTGCAACAGTGTCATACATGTCAGATGGCAGGTAAACCTAACATCTCTATTTCCCAGGCTCCATTAAATCCCATCCAGGTGCCTGCAGAACCTTTCCACAGACTCATCAGAGACTGTGTTGGTCCTTTACCCCGGACCAGTTCTGGCAACGCCTATATACTATCATGTGTCCTACCACCAGGTTTCCCATAGCAGTTTCAGTAAGGAACATTATGGCTGCTACTGTGGTGAAACACCTATTGAAGATCTTCACCCAGTATGGATTTCCAAGAGAGGTTCAAAGTGACTGTGGCACCAGCTTCACCAGTGGTCTCTTCAAGAAGACACTGGAAGAGTTCAACATCACACAGGTACTGTCCAGCCCCTATCATCCTGCTTCACAGGGTTCTCTTGAACGTAGTCACCAGATTATAACAGCACTCCTAAAGAAATTCTGCAATGACACCCTGAAGGACTGGGATAAACAACTTGATCTCATTATGTGCATTTTCAGAAGTCTCCCTTATGAGTTTCTAGGAGTATCTCCTTATGAGATGCTCTACGGACGTAAGTGCTGTACTCCTCTCAAAGCTTTTAATGACTCTCTACGTAATGCCACCTTCAGTGACCCTCAGAATGTGCCCCAGTTTCTTCAAAACTTAAAACACATTCTAGAGAGAGTACGTAAATTTGCTAATGACAATCTATTGAAAGCCCAGGAGAGGATGAAGACTCATTTTGACCAAAGCAGCAAATTAAGGAAATTTAAACCAGGAGACTTCGTGTTGGCATATTTTCCTATCCCAGGTTCTCCATTGCAAAACAAGTTTTCAGGACCCTACCGAATCAAGAAGTGCAGAAACAACCACAACTACGTTCTTGAGACTCCAGATAGGCGGATATTCTGCTAGAATAGATGACATCCTTGACGCCATTGGTAATGCGCGATATCTATCGAAGCTGGACTTACTAAAAGGATACTACCACATATGTTTGACAGAGCGAGCTAAGGAAATATCTTCCTTTACCACTCCTTTTGGCCTTTACAGATACGAACGCCTTCCATTTGGACTATGTAATGCACCAGCCACCTTTCAGCGAGCTGTCAACCGCATCATCCAGGGCTAAGATAACACCTACGCCTACTTGGATGATATCGTTGTGGCAACCAACACCTGGAGCGTACATCTGCTCCAGCTGCAACGATTGTTTGCCAAGCTCCTGACAGCCGGCCTCACCATCAACTTGGGCAAGTCCACCTTTGCCAAGGTAAAGTGCGTTATCTTAGTCATGAGATAGGGAGTGGCAGCCAAGCTCCGTTAAACATACATACCCAAGCCATCCAGCATTACCCACAGCCTACCACCAGGAAGCAGCTCCTGCGCTTCCTTGGTCTTGCCTCCTACTACCGTAGGTTTGTGAAGAATTTTAGTACGGTGGCGACACCATTGATCACTTTAACCAGCCCAAAGCAACGGTATCATTGGACCATTCAGCAAACCATTGCTTTTGAACAACTTAAATCCATGCTCTGTTCTAATCCTATTCTCGCCTCGCCAGATATCACAAAGCCTTTCATCCTCCATGTCGACGCCAGTGGTACCAGCATCGGGGGTGTCCTGATGTAACAACGAGGCGAGGAGATTCTACCTGTTAGCTACTACAGCTACAAGTTAAAACCACACCAAAAGAACTACAGCACTATCGAAAAGGAGCTACTCTCCATCGTCCTTAACTTGCAGCACTTCGAATCATACCTGCAAGTTGCTCAGTCTACCACCATCTACTCGGACCACAATCCCCTACGCTTCCTGCAGCAAGCCCAATTCAACAATCAACGGCTTCTACGATTGGCTTTATATCTGCAGAATTTCAACCTGGAGATTTTCTACATCAAGGGTTCTGACAACATCATAGCAGACGCCCTCTCCAGAGTTTATGAGGTAGAGGCAGCTCCACCTACCACTCTACCACCTGAAGACATAACTTCACCCGGAACCGCAGGCTTCGGGGGAGAGTTGTGACGATAATCTCTTCAAGAGAGATTGAGCCTGCTCTTCCCTACCTACAGTTACGTTTATTCTACAAGTATAAGATGCTACATTCAAGATACGTCCACCAGTAGCACAAAACGTTTTGACCAGGAGGCAAAACGTACCCTAAACCCCCAACTCCACACTCCCTCCATGCCGGCTCATCATCAACCAGTCAACTACCCTTCCCAGCCTGCTTGTTCCTGATTGGTGACTCGCCGACTGCACACCTGCACACTGCACCTCAGCGCCATCTACCTGAGTCGATGTCTGAGCTTGATCCAGCCATCAACTTCAGAATATTCTTTGTGCTCTAAGAGTTGACATCTCTCTCTGGCATACTAAGCTCTCTGGCTCTGTATACTAAGGGAGGTCTCAGCCATAGCCAATATTCTCAGCACCATTTACTTTTTTGTCTCACATTGTTTTTGCATTTATCTTTGTTCTTTAATTGCACTTTTCATTGCCACGGGACTTGTCATTACTTTTATTTATGTTTAAAGTATATTAAAGTTTCATTGTTCATACTTTGTGTTTTACGTGTACCTCCCTCTCACTTACCACAGACCGCAGGCAAGCAGTCTATCTTTTTTTTTGTAAATGTGACAGGCAATGACACCTGCCATTGGAGGACTGCCGAACATCTACACTCCAACACTCTCCCGTCACAATATATATATATATATATATATATATATATATATATATATATATATATATATTTTTAAGATGAATAGGAAAACCAGGGATATACTGAACATCTTGTTTCAGATTCTTTACTTTAAAATGCATAACGTTTCGAATACTTCTCCTATTAATCATCAGATCTAAAAGAAAAAACAGAAATCACAATCAAATAACTGGTAAACAAAGAACTCATACTGAATATAATTGCCATTCAAAGAAAGGAAAATGCTTAAAAAAAACAAAACACTGAAGTGCACTTAAAGTGATCAATACAAATAAAACTTATTAACTGTAACATATATTAAAGCTAATTTAAAAATCATTAAACTACAAGATGAAATTTATAACTACTAAAACAAACCATTCTATTAAACTTACGTGAAGTGATCAGAAGTGAAACTTGATACCTAACACATCGATACTAAACACTATAACAAATATTTATATAATGACTACAAATCTGAAAAAAATGTGTGTAAAATACAAACAGAATAAACGACAATTATAAAGTACTAACCAAAATCTTATAAAAAACTCAAATATTAAATAAAATTAAATACCAAAAAATGTATTATATATCCTAAATAAAAGATTATATTAATGTACAATGTCAAGACTTGAAATAAGTAAGAAAGGGCAAAGACATGGTAAACTAAACAAAATTATAATAAAATTAAACTACCAAAATGAACTATAAATCAAATTACAGGGCCTACTTTGCACTATACAATGTACAATTGAACAGCTGAAAGGTTGCTATTTAACAGAGGCCGCAGCTCCTTTATATATAAGGATTCCATTATTCTCAAATCTGACTGGCCATTCATACAAGTGTCCAGAATTTTAAAATCAGATTCCAGCAGAGAATGATCAAACTCATAACAATGGTTTCTAATCTCCGAAAATGCTGGTTTAGACAATGGCAATCCAGTCCTAAAAGATAATCCCGGTGCTCAAGTATCCTAATCTTAAAGTTCCGAATGGAACTCCCGATATATCCAGCATTACAGCTGGAACAATTATACATATATACGACATTTGAGCACAAGGGGGTAGGCACTTTATCTTTAAATTTAAAATAAGAGCCTATGGTATTTCTGTTGATAAAAATAAATCTAAAGTCTACTTGAGGATAACACTGCTGCAACAGTCTCCTCAAACGACTCCTTACAGAAAAGCTAATACTGCCATAAAATGGTTATTTAATATATTTAAGATCCCTTTCCACTGTAGTAATCCTACACGATGGGTGAAACTTCTTGTTTAAGAAATTCCTTATAAAGGTATAAACCATATGCAAAGGATAACCATTATTTGAAAAAAAATTCACAAGAAAATTAATTTCTTGATCAAAGTTATTCCAATTAGAACATAAAACAAAGACCCTATTCAGTAGAGTGTTAATTGCATTTTTCAAAAAAATATCAGGAACAAAAGAATTAAAATTTAAACCTAAACCAGTAAAGGTTGGTTTCCTAAAAACATTAGTGTTGAACCCATTAAGGTTATTCACTTTTACATCAAGAAACGACAATGAATTATCAACTTCACACTCTGCAGTAAAACGTATATTACTATGTTGTGCATTAAGATACTCTCTAAATTTCTCAATATGTCAAAGTGTTCTAAAGTTGTATACTTAACTCTCATGTTTAGGAGAGTTGTGCCTTAAGCAGAGACACTGTGTCTTCCCATATTAACAGGGACTTGATGAAATTAACGTCTAAATGACCCCTCACTTGCTCTGGTGCTCTTGGGAGGTGTTGATCTTTGGGGTATTTAAATACTCCGAAATTACCATCTCTTTTAAGGGTCTGAGCGGTGGTGCAGAGGGTTAAGGCGTACCTGTTATGCCAGTTGCTGGAAGGCTTCTGTGCTGGCTAGGGTTCGAGTCTCCTGGTGGGAAAGTGTTCTAAAGTTGTATACTTAACTCTCGTGTTTAGGAGAGTTGTGCCTTAAGCAGAGACACTGTGTCTTCCCATATTAACAGGGACTTGATGAAATTAACGTCTAAATGACCCCTCACTTGCTCTGGTGCTCTTGGGAGGTGTTGATCTTTGGGGTATTTAAATACTCCGAAATTACCATCTCTTTTAAGGGTCTGAGCGGTGGTGCAGAGGGTTAAGGCGTACCTGTTATGCCAGTTGCTGGAAGGCTTCTGTGCTGGCTAGGGTTCGAGTCTCCTGGTGGGAAAGTGTTCTAAAGTTGTATATATATATATATATATATATATATATATATATATATATATAATAATAATAATAATAATATTTATATTTGTACTTATATCTGCAGGATCTTGACATTAACAGAATTTGGGCTGTATAACCAGTGGGTGAAAACCAGAATTCCAAATGGCACTTCCTGCGCGAACCCTCCCACCAGGATCACCACCAGCTCGACGCTCTCTCTCAATAGTCTCTGGGTTATCCTCCTTAAAATTTGTGTCTTGGAAAATCATGAAATTTTACGTAATACAAAGCTTGTTCTCCTATTTGAAAGTAACATTTATAATGATTTTCACGTTGTGATCTTTAAATCTTTTTAATGCCAAGTTATCTGTTGATTAGTGTTCATTAACTTCATATGAAAATTTAATGTTTTATTTTCACTTCACATTGCAGGGTATTTTTGTGGTGCTGGTGGGCGGGCTGGTGGTAAGTGGACTCTGCCTGTGTGTGGAGATGACCAGCGACCGTCTCTTTCACTAATGCACCTGTTCCAAGAAAGACTGGACAACACCCTCTGATTTCTGACACCGGAGGAAAAATACAAGCACCTTATCACTAACACTCTAATTATTGCATTAAAACGAATCTTAAATCCCAAAACTTTGTTATGGATAATGAATGTGAAAGGTAGACAAAATTGTGTTTCATTTATATTAAAAAAGTCATAAAGTAAGCAATCATTGCAATATTTTATTAATGCCTGCATTCAAAACCAAAAATAAATTGACGCTGAAATACGTTAAAGGGATTTCATAAAGAATAAGAATGCTTATTAATTTTCATGTGTCGGTAAATATTTGTACATAACTTGAGTTATGCGAGACATGTTCACCCAAGTAAAATGGGGGTCCATTTACTGTAGACTTTCATGGTCCCTAGACAGATTGATTGAACTAACGTGATGGATTTGCGGCCAGGTGGACCTAATATTGAGAACGGATGAAGCTACACCACGAGCAATACATGGGAACATAACACACCACACACCAGACCCAACCAAGACCCAACCAAATCTGATCCACAACCACATCAGAAAGACAGCAGCAGTGAAGGAACAAGTGATGAAACTAAGAAAAGGGGAAAACAGATACACAGAGAATGACAAGGAGGTATGTGAAGAACTCAACAAGAGATTAAAGGAGGTATTCACAATAGAGCAAGGAGAAGCCCCTGCACTAAATGAGGAGGCAAACCAAGCAACCTTGGAGGAATTTCTTACCAGTGATGAGGTCAAAAGGAATCTGTTGCAGCTGAATGTTACTAAGGCTGTTGGGCTTGACAGAATCTTACCGTGGATAATATAAGAAGGTGCAGAAGCATTAGGTGTGCTACTCTCTATGGTGTATAACAAGTCACTGGAAACAAGAGACCTAACGGAAAGCTGGAAGACAGCTAATGTAGTACCAATATACAAAACGTGGTGACAGGCAAGAGGCTCTGAACTACAGAATAGTTTCCTTAACGTGAATTCCATGCCAAGTGATGGAGAAGTTCGTGAGAAAAAAGCTCATAGAGCATTTGGAGGGAAATAGCTTTGTAACACACCACCAGCTGGGGTTCAGAGATGGTAAATCATTCCTCACAGGTTATAATAGAATTCTATGACCATGCAACATAAATTAGGCAAAAAAAGAGAAGGGTGGGAAGACTGCATTTTCATGGACTGTCAGAAATCCTTTGACACAGTACCTCATAAAAGGCTGCTACAAAAGTTGGAGCAACAGGCATGAATAAAATGTAATGTGCTCCAATGGATAAGGAAGTATCTCAGCAACAGGAAACAGCGAGTAACTGATAGGGGAAATACATCAGAATTACGAGATGTCATCAGCAGATCCCACAGGGCTCTATCTTTGGGCCAATTCAGTTTCTTGCACCTATCCACACCACATATATAAATATGTAAACGATCTTCTACAAGGTATAGAATCAGTCCTTTCCATGTTTGCTGATGATGCAAAAATTCTGAGACGAATCAAGACAGATGAAGATACACAGAGACTACAGGATAACCTGGACAAACTGGAGGAATAATAAAATAATCCCTACTAAAGTTCAATTCAGGAAAGTGTAAAGTAATGAAATTAGGTGAATGGAGCAGAAGGCTGAACATAAGGTACCATCTGGGAGGTGAAATCCTGCAAGAGACAAATAGAGAGAAAGAGCTTGAGGTTGATATCACACCAAACCTGTCCTCAGAGGCCCACATCAAAAGGATATTATTAGTAGCATATGCTAGATTGGCCAACATTAGAACTGCCTTTAGAAACTTGTGTATGGAATCGTTCAGGACCTTGTATACCACCTATGTCAGACAAATCCTGGAATGTGCAGCTCCATCCTGGAGTCCATACCTAGTTAAACACAATTCAAAGGTAGAGACGATTCAGAGGTATGCCACCAGACTAGTCCCAGAACTATAGGGTATGAGCTACGAGGAAAGGCTAAGGGAGCTGAGCCTCACGTCCATGGAAAACAGAAGAGTAATGTGAGACATGATAACCTACAAAATTCTTAGGGGAATTGACAGGGTGGACAAAAACAAACTCTTTAGCATGTGTGGAACACAAAGAAGGGGACACAGGTAGAAATTTAGTACCCAAATGAGCCACCGGAACGTTAGAAAGATTTTCTTTAAGTGCCAGAGTAGTTAATAGATGAAATGAATTAAGCAGTAATGTGGTGGAGACTGACTCCATACACATTTTCAAATATAGATATGATAGAGCCCAATAGGCTCAAGAATCTGTACACTAGTTGATTGACAGTTGAGAGACGGGACCAAAGAGCCAAAGCTCAACCCCCACAAGAACAACTAGGTGAGTATAACATAAACCACACATAACAATCACACACCTACTCCCATAATCACACACCCACCACCACACACCAAAAGCACACACCCAACACCACACACTACAATCACACACCCACCACCACACACCCACCACCACACACCACAAGCACACACCCACCACAAATCACAATCACACACCCACCATCACACATCCAACACCACACACCACAATCACTCATCAACCAGCACACACCATAATCACACACCCCACCCCCTCACACCACAATCACACACCCTACCACCACACACCACAATCCCACACCCACCACTAAACACCACAACCACACCCCCACACACCACGGAGTGATATAGATTTTAGGCTGGTAGCAGTGAGATGGTGTAAAATAGGGGCTGGTGACCGTGTGATGGTGTAGAATGCTGGTCTGGTGACGGTGAGATGGTGTAAAGTGGAGGCTGGTGACAGTGAGATGGCGTAGAGTGGGAGCTGGTCACTATGTGATTGTGTAGAATGGGGGCTGGTGATATTCTTATTGTGGGAACCGACCTGTGAGATTTATATTTATTTAATTTATATGAATTTATATTTACGTTAATTTATATACTTCGATAGCAATTTGTATGATAATGAGTGGACTGTATTTCTGCAATAATCTCATAATCTCACAAATCGATCCTATACACATTAGGGGGGGTTTATATTAATTAAATTTATATATATGCAGCCAATCAAACTACAGTATTAGACTACATACATTGAAGAGGTTCCTTATCTTATAGTACAGCAGGCCTTAGTCCACCAGGTATAACCAGGATGTAGACACCACATTTTCCCTCTTTGAGGTAGCTTCCAAGACCCTGGTAACTGATGCACAAAGCATGCTTCCTCGTCTTGACCTGTCAAAAGGGCGCTAACTAAGAAGCCAGAATCCTATTATATGACAAGCTATATCAGAGAAAACACTGTACATGGAACAATGAAGACCTGGCTTAATTACCTTTAGTATGAGGCGATCTCGTGCTCTAACCGGGACACCCTATATCCACTGACATTAATGGCCATAAATGAAAGATAAATGGGTTTCGGAAGAACACTTAACTTGAATTTGTTGACAGCGTGTTGAAGATGATACACCTTTGGTTTCCATAACACTACGTCCAAGTAGAATTAACAGGAGCCGTATTTGCTCCCGTGAGCCTCTGGTCTCAGTATACAAACAATGGCAATGGCTGCCCCTCCCTCTCCACTGACGCCTGGCTTACATTGTCCAGATGTCAGTAAGTGATAGAAGGGTCACATTTACTCTATTTTAATATTGATAATTAAGTTAATTTATATGAGATGTTTTTATGATGGTAAAGTCCAAAGACTAATGTATTTAAGAATAATTCCCACCATAATAGGTGGAGAATTTATAATAGTGTGTGGTAATGATATCCCGTTTTCTATAGATGGGAATTCCACTACAAATTACATTTTCTATGGGTAACTTGTTTATACAATACAGCAGCTATTATTATCTGTCTGTATGATATTAAATGGTGTCGGATTTTCCGACATAATTCCCCAGGGGCTGCTCACGGGTCGAAGTCCTGTTTAGAACAGACGAACACCGATACTCCTCCTTCAGATTATTAGATTAATTTGATGTTAGTAGTTAGTAATCACACATTTGTGCGTCTGTTCGTACAGGACGGATGTCCTGTACTAGAGTTGCAGGGGTTAGAAGTCTAATGCGATTTCATTTCCCTGTCAACTCTTGAAAGGCTAATATTCAAGCCTAATTACATATTATTTAACCCAGAAGACTGAATGTGATCAAGTACTACAGTCAAGTATGATTCAGGGACTGCAGTGAGATCAGTGACATTAGATATAACTTGAAGTTTGTTCAGGTAACTGGTCACTGATATATAAACACTGAGGCCCATGGAATACATCTTGATTAAATAATAAATGTATCAAATCAGTTATATGAGATTTATTGGGGTTTAATTTAGTTAATTGATTCAGAAGATTGAATAGCTCATCATTAAAGTAAAGTATGGTTCTGAGACTGCAGTGGGTTCAGTGACATTGGTCCCAGTGACTTGTAGCTGTTTAGACTACTGTTCACTGATTTGCCATTGAGGCCTCATGAAATCATCTTCAGCTTCAAATGATGATACTAACATCAACCTCTGTTGGTATAGTCAGCTGTAATCTCCTTAGTATAATGCAACTGGAGAAATATAATCAGCTGACAAATTTAGATTTCTACTGGTATTGTTTATCTGCAGGCATAGGTCTCCTCAGGCTTGATACTGGGCCTGAGAGTAATTTACCTCCTGCAGAGTTTAACATGGTTATACCCTGATATTTAGTAGGGCTACCGATGAATCGATGACAATAGTCTGTCCCAACAAGGAGACCGAAGTCGGTGAGGTGATCAGACTTAATATTATCTGCCAATTTTATTCCTCTATTTCTCAGGAATTTGGCTGTTGCTCTCAGACCTTGAACTTGTAGGTCTACTGGTATTTTGTCCACCACAATGGCTTGTACTCTACAGACGTACCTGCCTAAACGTACTGATGGTTGTACCACCTGGTAGACTTGAGGTCCTGCATCTGTTACAAACCCTGAGATGTTGAATGACGTCTGGGCTACAGGCCTTAATTGTAGTTCATCTGCCAACTTTTTAGTGACATATGTTCTCTGGGATCCTTGGTCAAACAACCCACGGGTATGGACCTTGGCCCTCTTATTCAGGATGGTAATTTGGGCAGTAGGCAAAGTCGTATTACCTTTAGACTTTGCCGATTGGACACTCTTTGTTGGTTGCACCTTGCAGTACTGTACTGTAGTGGGAATGCTATCTTCCACCTTGGGTCTTGAATACGTTAATTTCGTATATTTGCACAGTGCTGCATGGTGCTTACCTCTTCTACACCTGTTGCAGGTGTTGAATTGGGTATCACAATAGTCTATGTTGTGTGACTTGAGACACCTTGAACATCTCCCTAATTCATGGAGTCGCTCAATACGAGTGTCTCTGGTTGGATAATTGGCACAACAGTATGTTGAATGTTTCTTTTTGCTGAACATACATGTCCCCCAGCCTACTGCACGTTTGGACGTTATCGGTTTGGGTGAACTAGTAACAGTAGGCTTGGAGGATTTTGCTTCATTGTCAGATTTTCTGCAACTTGATGTTTGAGTAATTGGTTGATGTTTATTTGGGGTAGTTGTTTTACCCTTTAATTGACTATTATTTTCTATTTCTGAAGGCTTGCAAGAGGCTTTAACTTTCTCATTTGCACATCGTTTGTTTATGATGGAATGCAAACCTTCAGTGATGTCCTGTACTGTCAGGATGGTGTTATGTTGATGTGCATATAATTCATCTAGTATATCGCTGGACAATTTTCGTTGAAGGACTACTTTGGTCATCCATTCACTAGTAGTTATATCAACCTTAAGACTGAATGTTCTTAGTAGTGACTCAAACTCCATGCTGAAGGATTGTAATGAGTCAGCAGTCTGATCAGGTTGAGGTAAATCCAGCAATTGTAGTACTAGATGTATGACAGTTTTCTCATTGCCAGCATTATTCTTAGGAAGCTGGACTGGGAAATTAGTGCTGTCGCTATTTTCATTTACATTTTCTACTACTGGTTCAGCTTCACCTCTAGCTTGGAGGCATGTTAACTTAGTAGCCTCAGGTATTGGGTTTTCAGAATCCACAGAGACTGTGGATAAATTGTCTGAGAACTGCTTAATTTCTGGTGGTATAATATTGGGTGAAGCTGTAGTGGGTGAAGCTTTACTGGGTGAAGCTTTATCCTTGTTGATTAAAGGATCTAATCTGGCTTGACATTTATTCTCAAAAAGATCCAGATCATCCATAACATTATCTACTTTATTTGATGTACTGGCTATTTGTTCTGATTCAATTATCCTGTGTAAATGTTCCAACCTGCCTTCAGTTTCTTCTTCATATTGTGCTAGGTCAGACAGGAATGGTTCCACATCTTCAACTACTACGTCGTCGTGGACTTGATTTTGGTAAGATTTCCTATTTGCTTTCAATATATGCAATTGGGTTTGAATCTGTAACAGTGGTATTTTCAACCGACGATAATTAATTACAGGCTCATATAACAACTGTTCATATTGGTCGAGATCTCTTGTCAGTTGACGTTTGCTTGCTACTAAAGCACGCTTTGCTTTCTGTGGATTAGTCATGGAGACTTGTTAATTGGGCACCACTGGCTCATAAATTGTGAGCAAGTACTGATGGTAGCCTAGGGTAAAATTCTGCACTCGCTAGGCTGTAATCCTACCTCTACTACAGGTTAGCACTTAAAATTAATACACATTATATATATACAATCATACACACTAATGATTTGAGTGATAAACCAGTGTCACTGGAAGTACCTTTAGGTTAGCTCCTCAATATCACCCTAGGATGGAATAGACACTAATTAATCACTCAAAGGTGTAATGATCATAAGTAAATTATTATATATACAACTCAACTCGAGTTGATAAAAATTACACCCAAAATAGGGTCTGGACCATTCATTAGTGGTGTTAGGTTGTTTAATATAGTACAACTGACTATGGTAATAATGGGACTAGGATGAACGATAATAGTTCAACTAGTCAATGTTAATATCCTACCCTGTTGTGGGTTGGCAATTAGTAAATACTATATTGTGATCACTAGTGCAATATATATTAAATAATTCTCTATTTTGGAGAAATAATATACACAATTATTGATAATAGCCTCTTAATTAGCCTCTATAAATCTTCTAATATTATCAAGAAGTATTAAATATTATTAGTGACCTCGCGAAATAAACTCCACAAAATTCGTGGATAATCTCTCGCGAAATTTAACACCACGAAATCAGTGAACAATCTCGCGACACAGCCACTAATTTGGCTGGCTTCTATATTAGCGCTGTCATTTCACAGAATAACACGCCACCAAATATCTGTGGGTGTGCATGAAACCGCTGACGAGGCTGATCTGAACTGAGCGGGGCTCGTGAACTTCGCTCGAGGCAACGCCGCCGTCTTTGACTGCTGGCTTTGTTTAAATCACACTGCACTAGTTTATTTAATGAATCCACTGGTTAACTGGTTCATCCGGTACTAAGATGACCAAATGTGGGTTCAAAGGATCAAATAATCCGTCATCTGGTTCGAAGATGACCAAATAATGTGGGAACCGACCTGTGAGATTTATATATATTTAATTTATATGAATTTAGATTTACGTTAATTTATATACTTCGATAGCAATTTGTATGATAATGAGTGGACTGTATTTCTGCAATAATCTCATAATCTCACAAATCGATCCTCTACACATTAGGGGGGGTTATATTAATTAAATTTATATATATGCAGCCAATCAAACTACAGTATTAGACTACATACATTGAAGAGGTTCCTTATCTTATAGTACAGCAGGCCTTAGTCCACCAGGTATAACCAGGATGTAGACACCACATTTTCCCTCTTTGAGGTAGCTTCCAAGACCCTGGTAACTGATGCACAAAGCATGCTTCCTCGTCTTGACCTGTCAAAAGGGCGCTAACTAAGAAGCCAGAATCCTATTATATGACAAGCTATATCAGAGAAAACACTGTACATGGAACAATGAAGACCTGGCTTAATTACCTTTAGTATGAGGCGATCTCGTGCTCTAACCGGGACACCCTATATCCACTGACATTAATGGCCATAAATGAAAGATAAATGGGTTTCGGAAGAACACTTAACTTGAATTTGTTGACAGCGTGTTGAAGATGGTACACCTTTGGTTTCTATAACACTACGTCCAAGTAAAATTAACAGGAGCCGTATTTGCTCCCGTGAGCCTCTGGTCTCAGTATACAAACAATGGCAATGGCTGCCCCTCCCTCTCCACTGACGCCTGGCTTACATTGTCCAGATGTCAGTAAGTGATAGAAGGGTCACATTTACTCTTTTTTAATATTGATAATTAAGTTAATTTATATGAGATGTTTTTATGATGGTAAAGTCCAAAGACTAATGTATTTAAGAATAATTCCCACCATAATAGGTGGAGAATTTATAATAGTGTGTGGTAATGATATCCCGTTTTCTATAGATGGGAATTCCACTACAAATTACATTTTCTATGGGTAACTTGTTTATACAATACAGCAGTTATTATTATCTTGTATATCACCTTGTATAACGCTACGCTACGAGACCAACGTGATCACGCTGCGCTCCTCACTCTAAGCTGTATATCAGCCCTTATACTATTGCCAGATGATGTAGACCGCCACCCACAGGCAGCTAAGTACATGGAGTCCTAGCATGTTATAGCAAAACCAAAGTAACCGACCAAAATCAACTCATTCCATCTCAATTAAGTTTCAAAACATTCCTCTACGGCTGTGAGTACCAGTGCATGCTGCCGCCACCGCGCTGCCTGACGCAAGTTTCTTCACAATATATACCCCCAGTCCATTCTAACCAATCATGTCTCCTAAACATGGGGCTGTGCAGAGAAAGAAGGACAACAAACCCCTTAACAAGGCAACCATCCCGGCCAACTCAAACAATATTCGTGTTTCTCCGTCTGGAAGCTCTGGGGTCCAGGGCAGCGGTGCTGCCCTCCCCACCACCCCTTTGAGCAAGGGAGCAGAGACATCTCAACCCTCTCCTATGGACATGCTAGCATCCCATTATAAGCAACTCAAGCGAGCTTCCGGTCCCTCACCGGAATTCTATAACTGGGCCGAGAATCAGTGGTTCAAAAAGTTGTGCCAAGTCCTCGAGTCTCAAAATACTATCATCTTGAGTCTTCTAAATGAGAATCTAGCGATTCGCGCTAATCTCCAACAACAACAACAAGAAATAACCCTCCTCCGCGAGGAAATTAGAAACTGCAAGGCAAGCCAAGACCAACTACAGCATGATTTAAATGATCTCCGTGAGGAAAGCAACCTTCTGAAAACTGATGAAGCCATTAAAACACAGGAGGAAGCCCTCAACAAAATGACTGCATGTATCAGTACATTTTCAGCCCAGCGTTCTGTCTCCCAGGATGAACAAGACCAGCAAAAGCTGCTAGACTCTGTTATAGTGTCGTCCCAAGATATACCTGTGGAACATGATGGTGAAAACTGTGTCGAAATAGCTCTGGATCTCATAAAAGACAAATTGTAGCTCATTCTAAACAAATCTGACGTTATTGCTGCCTACAGAGTAGGCAAAAAGAATCCATCAAGTCAAAACCAACGGAAAATTCGCCTGAAGCTGTCTTCCCAGTTCACGAAATCCAATCTAGTCCGGACAGCTGTAGCCCAACGGACGGGATTATACATCAACGAGTGCTTGACTAGGAACAGACAGCACCTCCTCTACCGCCTGCGTCAAATCCGTCAAAAAAACCCAGATGCGATTCATCAGTGCTTTGTTAGAGATGGACTGATAAAGGTGAGAAAAACCGCAGAGGGCAAAATGTTCACAATTACTAAAGAAGAGAACCTCAACGCTTTCCTCTCCCAATGTGGTCTGTCTCAGCTCATTATCACTCCCAGTGAATTAACTTAATTAACCCCCTGCCAACTAGTGGGGCTAGGTTTCCTAAGTCTCATTGTTTCATTTTCTGACTTAATTTTTAACTTACTCTTAACTAGTCATTTACTGAAATTTTTTTAATTGAGTGCATAAATAGTTCTTCAGGTCTTATTAATTATACAGTCATAACTGAACTATTTATAGTTAATAATCATTAGCTTAAATTTGCCTAGGCTTATTATTCAACTTTTCTTTGATTCCATTTATTACCTAGGTTGCCTAGCCTCGCCATGCTCCCTTACTCCATTGTACCCCTGGCTTTGCCTGTATCTCAAATTGCAAATTGTTACTTACAGTGTACCTGAGAGTACTTGTAAGCAATCTACCTCATTTGTCATTTTTGCTCAATTTGTTTTTGTATTGCTTAGTCTTGTTTATATTTTTGTTTTGTATTTCTATATCTTGTGTTTTGTATAGTCCATGTTTATATGTTTTTTCGTTAATTTCATTTATTACCTAGGTTGCCTAGCCTAGCCATACTCCCTTACTCCATTGTACCCCTGTAAGCCCCTTTTGAGTTTGCTTTGTTCTGTATTGTGTACATCTTTTTCCCTATTTTATAGCTTATTTCTACCTTGTTAATTGCCTTTCTTCCCTTGTTTTTCCTGCAATCAGCTTTTTTTATGCAGACAAGTATAGACCCTGAACTTAACCTCTTATCCACTATCTATGACAATTATCACTTTAATGATCTAAATTGCAGATATTTTGCAGCACATGATGTAAACAATGTATTAACTCATAATCACAATATCTCTGTAATCAATTTGAACGTTAGATCCCTAGGTAAACACTTCGATGATGTTAGTGCCTTGATTGAAGCTATTGACAACAAATTCTCTTTTATTATACTTACTGAAACATGGTTGAAAGAGGATACTACTCAGCTCTTTAACATGCCTAACTACTCAGCAATTCACAACTGTCGTCAAATTCAGAGAGGTGGTGGCACTGCTCTTTACTACCACCAAGAACTAACATGCTTAAAAAAAATTAGAACCAGAGACTGCTATGGGGAGTATATCTTCGCCAGCTTCAGAGTCAAGGGTGCCGAGTCTGTCCTGACTGTGGGTGCAGTTTATAGAATTCCTAACACTGATGTGTCCGAATTCAACTCAAACCTTAGAAATCTAATACTTGATAACAGACTGAACAAAAACCACCTAATTATCGCAGGGGACTTTAATATTGACCTCTGCGAGCCTGAACACCCCACTGCTGTTAGCTTCCTCAACTGTATGAATTCCTGCTTCCTCATACCCTTAATCACTAGACCTACTAGAATCACTGATAGCACTGCCACGACGCTCGATCACATCTGGACGAACATAACCTCTCCGCTTACTTCAGGTATAATCACCGATAGCACTACAGATCATTACCCCACATTTCTCCTAACTAACATTAGCAAACCACCTCTTGAGTCAAGAGTGATACGTTTTAGACTACACAATGAAACTGCTATAGACAATTTTATAACTGCTGCTGATAATGTCAACTGGGAGTCCGAGTTAGGTAACATAGTGGACATCAACCGTGCAGTACAATCTTTTCTTCAAAAAACTCTTAGCCTTTATAATACCCACTGTCCTATGCTTACAAAACAAGTCACAACCAAAAGGCTTAACAATCCCTGGCTTACAAAGGGAATACTTAAATCTATTAATAAAAAACATGACCTTGAGAAGAAGTATAGGTTAGGAATTGTCTCCAAAGAATTCTCAAAGAATTACTCATTATTGCTGTCTAAGATAATTAGACGAGCCAAAACTAAATACTACGAAGATAAATTTACCCAAATAAAGAGCAACATTAAACAAACTTGGAGAACAATTTCTCAAATATTGGGATCAAAGAAGTCTTTAAATAACAAACCGACTCTCCTGTCTAATAACGATGGTCAGCTTTCAGCCTCTGATTCTGCTACTGAGTTCAATAGGTTCTTCTCTTCCATTGGTTCATCCCTTGCAAATGATATTCCATCTTCCAGTACAGACATTAATGACTATCTTTCAGGTAACTATCCACAGTCTCTGTACCTAAAGCCTATTAATTCCACTGACGTCAATGAGATAATCCTTTCCTTTAAAACCAAGTCTGGTGCCCTTGAGGAGATTCCAACTTTAATTTACAAAAAAGCCTCCAGATCTTTAGCCCCTGCTATTGCTTTGCTCTTCAACAAGTCACTTGAACTCCAAACCTTCCCAGATATTCTAAAAAAGCGAGAGTAACGCCTGTCCACAAATGTGGTAATCTCACAGATGTTAACAACTACAGACCTATATCTATCCTGCCAAACTTGTCAAAAATGTTTGAAAAACTAATCTATAAGCAGCTTTACTCATATCTAGCCAAACTCAATATACTTAGCCCTTGCCAATATGGCTTCAGACCCAAAAGAAGCACTAACGATGCACTTATTAGTATGCTTAACTCGATTCATACAGCTCTTGATAAAAATGAGTTCTCTGTTGGGTTGTTTGTGGACCTGCGTAAAGCTTTTGACACTGTCAACCACCAAAACCTTCTTCTTAAATTACATCATTATGGAGTCAGAGGACACTCCCTACAATACCTCAAATCCTACCTTACTGACAGGCTCCAATATGTTTCTGTGAATAATACAATTTCTCCCACCCTACCCATCAACATTGGTGTTCCCCAGGGCAGCATACTTGGCCCTCTCCTCTTTCTCATCTACATTAATGACCTTCCAAATGCCTCCCAACACCTCAAACCAATTCTATTTGCTGACGACACAACCTTCATTTACTCCAGTCCTGATCCCCTTGCTCTAAATGCCACAGTAAATACTGAGCTAAATAAAGTCCATCTGTGGCTAACTGCCAACAAACTCACCCTTAACATTGACAAAACCTTTTATATTCTGTTTGGCAATAAATCCTCTAATCAAATAAATCTCAAAATAAACAATACCCAAATTTGTAACAAATTAGATGGCAAATTCCTTGGCATTCTCATTGACCACAAGCTTAATTTCCAGGGACACATTCTAAACATATCAAAAAAAGTTTCAAAAACTGTGGGCATTCTTTCTAAGATCAGATACTATGTACCACGCCCTGCCCTGGTGACTCTCTATTACTCCCTTATCTATCCATATCTCAACTATGGTATTTGTGCTTGGGGCTCTACTACCCAAAATCACTTACGTCCTCTAATTACTCAACACAAAGCTGCTATTAGGACAATATCCAATTCTGGCCCCAGACATCACTCGGTACCCCTACTTAAATCTCTGAATATGTTAGACATTAAGTCACTGCACATTCTCTCATGTGTATTATACATATATAAAACGCTAAACTATAATGCCAATCCTAATCTCAAAAGCTTCATAGAAGGTTGTATCAGAACCCATGAGCATCACACCAGAAATAAATACAGTTTTGGTATTCCTAGAGTACGACTTAATCAAACTAGAAATGCTCTACAAATCAAGGGGCCCAGAATGTGGAATGACCATCCCAACCATGTTAAAGACTGTACCTCTCTCAACCAGTTTAAGTTAAAAGCGAAGCTATACCTAATAAATTCCCTGTAACCTACCTTACCCTTCTATTGTCAACCAATGTCTGTTTTTTTCTTTAAAGAGCGCTGTTTGTCGACATAATTGTATTTGTGCTGCTTCTTCATCTATGTTTTCATTTCTTGTTTTCATTCTACTCATTATGCTCAATTAGTATTAAGCTTGTCATTTAAGTTTATCATGCCCGAAACGCTTTGCGTAATAGTGGCTTTAGGCATTGTATGTACTAGCTATACCTATAAGTTAAACAATCCTTGTAAATATTTATTGTATGTATGTACCTTACCTAAATAAAATTGTATTGTATTGTATTGTATTGTATCTGTCTGTATGATATTAAATGGTGTCGGATTTTCCGACACTTATTGTGAAGAGTGGGGCTGGTGACAGTGTGATGGTGAAGAGTGGGGAGGGGCGATGATGGTGTGATGATGTTGAGTTGGGGCTGGAGATAGCGTCGAGTGGGTGTTAGTGACAGTGGCATGGTGTATACTGGTGGCCAGTGACCGTGTGATGGTGTAGAGCTGGGCCTGGGGACAGTATGATAGTGCAGGGTGGCGGCTGGTGATGGTGTAGAGTGAGGGCTGATGACGGTGTGATGATGTAGAATTGGGGCTGGTGACAGTGTGATGGTGTAGAGGTGGCACTGATGATGGTGTAGAACGGGGGCTGGTGAAGGTGTGATGGTGTAGAGTGGGGACTGGTGACGGTGTGATGGTGTTGAGTTGGGCCTGGTGACAGTGTGATGGTGTAAAGTGGGGAGCTGATTACAGTGTGATGGTATAGAAATTTGGCTGGTGACGGTGTGACGGTGTAGAGTTCGGGCAAGTGACAATGTTATCGTGTAGAGTGGGGGCTGGTGGCTGTATGTTTCTGTAGTGTGGGAGCTGATGACGGTGTGATGGTGCAAAGTGGGGGCTGGTGACGGTGTGATGGTTTAGAGTGGGGGCTCGTGAAAGTGTGACAGTGAGGAGTGGGGGCCGGTGACAGTGTGGTGTTGTAGAGTAGGGACTGGTGACAGTGTGATTGTGTAGAGTGGGAGCTGATGACTGAGTGATGGTGTAGAGTGGGGCTGGTGACGGTGTGGTGTTGTTGTGTAGGGCCTGATGACAGTGTGATTGTGTAGAGTGGAGGCTGGTGACAGTGTGATGGTGTTGTGTGGGGGCTTGTGATGGTGTAGAGTGGGAGCTGGTGGCGGGGTGATGGTGTTGAGTAGTAGCTGGTGACAGTGTGACTGTGTAGAGTGGAGTCTAGTGACAGTGTGATGGTTTAGAGGGTGGGCTGGTGACGGTGTGATAGTGTAGAGTGGGGTCTGGTGACGGTGTGATGGTGCAGAGTGGGAGGCTGGTGACGGTGTGAGTTTGTAGAGTAGGGGCTGGTGACGATGAGATGGTGATGATTGGGGGCTGGTGAGTGAGATTGGGGGCTAGTAACATTGTGATGGTCTTGAGTGGGGGCAGACGAGATTGTGATGGTGTAGAGTGGGAGCTGGTGACAGTGTGATGGTGTAGATTGGGGGCTCGTGAAAGTGTGATGGTGAAGAGTGGAGGCTGGTGCCGGTGAGGTGTTTTAGAGTATGGACTGGTGACAGTGTGATTGTGTAGAGTGGGGCTAGTGACGGTGCTATTTTGTAGAGTAGGGACTGATGACAGTGTGATTGTGTAGAGTGGGGGCTGGTGACAGTGTGGTGTTGAAAATTAGGGATTGGTGACAGTGTGATTGTGTAGAGTGGGGGCTGGTGATGGTGTAGAGTGGGGCCTGGTGACAGTGTGGTGTTGGAGTAGGGATTGATGACAGTGTGGTTGGGTAGAGTGGGGGCTGGTGACAGTGTAGTGTTGTAAAGTAGGGAATGGTGATATTGTGATTGTGTAGAGTGAGGGCTGGTGACAGAGTGATGGTGTAAAGTTGGGCTGGTGATGGTAAGGTATTGTAGAGTAGGGACTGGTGACAGTGTGGTTGTGTAGAGTGTGAGCTGGTGACAGAGTGATGATGTTCAGTGGTGGCTGGTGACACTGTGACCCTGTAGAATGGTAGCTGTTGATTGTGTGATTGTGTAGAGTTGGGCTGGTGACAGTGTGAAGAGGTAGAGTGAGGGCTGGTGATGGTGTGATGTAGAGTAAAGGCTGGTGAAGTGTGATGGTGTGGAATGGGGTCTGATGACAGTGTGATGGTATAGAATGGGGGATGGTGACGGTGCGTTGGTGTAGAGTGGGGGACTGCAGACAACGTGATGGAGTAGAGTGGGGGCTGGTGTCAGTGTGATTGTGTTGAATGGGAGCTGGTGATAAGAGTGTGGTCTTATGACAGTGTCATAGCGAAGAGAGGGGGCTGGTTACTGTGTGATGGTGTTGAGTGGGGGCTAGTGACGATGTGATGGTGTAGAGGTGGGGCTCTTGAGAGTGTGATGGTACAGAGTGGTGGTTGGTGACAGTGTGATGGTGTAGAGTGGTAGCTGTTGATGGTGTGATTGTGTACAGTTAGGCTGGTGACAGTGTGATAATGTAGAGTGGAGGCTGGTGACGGAATGATGGTGTAGGGTGGGGGCTGGTGACAATGTGATGATGTACAGTGGGCCCTGGTGAGGGTGTGATGGTGTTGTGAGGTGGTTGGTGACATTGTGATTGTGTAGAGTGTGATCTGGTGAAGGTGTGATTGTGTAGAGTGGGGGCTGGTGACAGTGTGATACTGTAGAGTTGGGTTTGGTAACGGCGTGTTGGTGTAGAGTCGGGGATGATGACATTGTGATGGTGTAAAGTGGGGGCTGAGTACAGTGTGATGGTGTAGAATGGGACCTAGTGAGAGTGTGATGGAGTAAAGTGTAGACTGATGACGGGTGTAATGGTCTTGAATGAAGGATGATGAGGTGTGATAGTGTAGAGTTGGGGCTGGTGCCAGTGTGATAGTGTAAAGTGAAGGCCGGTGATAGTGTGATGGTGATGAGTGGGGGCTGGTGACGGTGTGAGGGTGTAGAATGCGGTCTGATGACAGTGTGATAGTGTAGAGTAGGGGATGGTGATGGTTTAATGGTGCAGAGTGTGGCTGGTGACAGTGTAAAGGTGAAGAGTGAGGTCTGGTGACGGTGTAATGGTGAAGAGTGGTGCAGTTTAAATGCTAAAGTTTTTTTCTTAACTTTGCTATTAGTAATTTAAATTGACTATAAGCCACATAATAATTGAGACCAATATACTTAATATTCTAAAGCTTTGTTATCCTCTGAGTTTTTTTGAAGTTGGCTGTAGCAAAGCAAGTCGTAAATATTATAATAATATATGCAATAAGAAAATCCTTCTGGTCAAAGGATTGCCAGATGCAGTTTAATGCTGATAAATGTAAAGTTTTTAGGCTAGGTAATGATGATAGAGTTACAAGATACGAGCTAGATGGTGATGAGATTGCGAAGTCGAATTGCGAAAAGGATCTGGGAGTTATGATAAGTACGAATTTAAAACAAAAGGATCAGAGCATGAATGTTCGTAATAACACAAATAGGAAACTGGGATTTATAAATCGAAGCGTTAGTAACAAGACACCTGGTGTGTTTCTTCAGAGTTCTTCAGCTATATCTTGATCTGGTTAGGCCCCATTTAGATTATGCAGTTCAGTTTTGGTCGCTGTACTATAGAATGGATATAAATTCACTTGAACGTGTCCAGCGTAGGATGACTAAGTTAATTCCCCAAATTAGAAATCTTTCATATGAAGAAAGATTAACAAAGCTTAAATTGCATTCACTGGAAAGGCAAAGAGTTAGGGTTGACATGATAGAGGTTTACAAGTGGATGAATAGACATAAGAAAGGAGATATTAATAGGGTATTAAAAGTATCAACACAAGACAGAACACGAAACAATGGGTATAAATTGGATAAGTTTAGATTGAGGAAAGACTTGGGTAAATACTGGTTCGGTAACAGGGTTGTTGATTTTTGGAACCAATTACCGCGTAACGTGGTGGAGGTGGGGTTCCTCGATTGTTTCAAGCACGGGTTGGACAAGTATATGAGTGGGATTAGGTGGTTATAGATAGGAGCTGCCTCGTATGGACCAATAGGCCTTCTCCAAAAGAACATAAGAACAATGGTAACTGCAGAAGGCCTATTGGCCCATGCGAGGCAGCTCCTATCTATAACCACCCAATCCCACTCATATACTTGTGTAACCCATGCTTGAAACAATCGAGGGACCCCACCTCAACCACGTTACACGGTAATTGGTTCCACAAGTCAGCTGGATTTTCCAGTTGGTCATCCTACGCTGGACACGTTCAAGTGAATTTATATCCATTCTATAGTAAGGCATAATCTAAATGGGGTCTAACCAGAGCAAGATATAGCTGAACAACCACACCAGGTGTCTTGTTACTAACGCTTCGACTAATAAATCCCAGTGTCCTATTTGCCTTATTACGAACATTCATGCATTGATTCTTTGTTTTAAATTCTTACTTATGATAACTCCCAGATCCCTTTCGCAATTCGACTTCGCAATCTCAGTACCATCTAGCTCGCGTCTTGTAACTCTATCATCATTACCTAGCCTCAAAACTTTACATTTATTAGCATTAAACTGCATGTGCCAATCCTTTGACCATTTCAAAACCCAATTTAGATCAACTTGAAGTGAAAGTGAGACTTCTTCCGTGTAAATTTCCCTGCCGATTTTTGTATCATCGGCAAATTTGCAAATGTTGCTACTCAAGAGTCAGGCGCAGACAGTCGCAGTGAGTGAGACTACTTTAGTGAGAGGGTGTGTTAGCCGGAGCTCCTGAGTGTAGTTATATTATCATAACAATATGGAAGTTATGGTGAAGGAACTGATGAGTCTGGTTGGGGCTCTGAGAACAGAGTTGGAATCTCTACGGGTGGAGGTACGACAGCTGAAACAACAAAAAGGAACGAAGGAGGAGACCAGTAGTAAAAAGACCCCGTCTTGGATAGTTGTAAAGGACAGGGGCCTTAAGAAGACTTTGATAAAACCGCCTACAGACGCCCTAAGAACGTCTAATTCATTTGCCGTATTGGAGGACGAGTGTTGTAGTAAGTTTGAGTAGCAACATTTGCAAATTTGCCGATGATACGAAAATCGGTAGGGAAATTAATTCGGAGGAGGACCCACTACCACTTCAAGTTGATCTAGATAGGGTTTTGAAATGGTCAAAGGATTGGCAGATGCAGTTTAATGCTGATAAATGTAAAGTTCTGAGGTTAGGTAATGATGATAGAGTTACAAGATACGAGCTAGATGGTGTTGAGATTGCGAAGTCGGATTGCGAAAGGGATTTGGGAGCTATGATTAGAAAGAATTTAAAACAAAAGGATCAATGCATGAATGTTCGTAATAAGGCAAATCGGACACTCGGATTAATTAATCCGAGCCCAACACGGGAAAATAATATTTTATATTTAGTGTTAACTAACAGGGAAACACAAATTAATGACATCGAAATAGGGAGTGAGCTAGGGAACAGTGATCACAAAGTAATCAGATTTAGCATAGAATGGAATAGACCTGTAGGAGAAAATTCTGTTAGAGTGCCAGATTTTCGAAAAGCTGATTTTAATAGCCTAAGAAATTTTTTTGGTCAAATAGATTGGAAAGTCTTGGGTATGGGGTGTGGGCCGGTCTTGGAGCGAGACATGAACCCAGCGATAGGTGACGTAAAAGGGGATTTCGATGTGGATTTAATATATAACTAATTTAAGAATATTCTAAACAAAGCACAGGAGCGTAGTATGTCATACAAATTGAATAGATCGAATACTAATGACCCAAAGTGGATAACAAATAATTTAAAGAATCTTATAGGTAAAAAGAGAGCTTGGTACAAAAGGATTACGAATGGGGAATTCAGTTTAGAACAGGAATTCATACAACTGGTTAGAAATGTTAAAAAAGAGATTAGGAAAGCAAAAAGAAACTATGAAGTTCGCATAGCAGAGCAAGCATAGTCAAACAACTTTTCAGTTATATCAAACTAAGACTAGGGAAAGGACAGGTCCATTAAAATCTGAGACAGGTCAAATAATGGATAATGATAAGGAGATGAGTAGTATTTTTAACAAATATTTTATATCTGTATTTACTAAAGAAGAACTTAACAATATGCCTTCAGCCGAACAAGTCTATGTGGGTGGGGATGAGGACAGGTTGACTAGTTTAGCAGTTACCAGGGAGGATGTAATTAAACAATTAGAAAAACTAAAACCAAACAAATCCCCAGGGCCGGATGAAGTGTTTGCCAGGGTGCTTAAAGAATGCAAAGAGGAGCTTTCCGAGCCACTGTCTACCATATTTAATGAATCAATAGAGTCAGGCAGAGTGGCAGAGTCATGGAAGGTGTCCTTGTGGGTGTGAGAGGGGAACGGCCACGCGTTGCGAGCTCCGCGGAAAACAATATATATCTAGGGACATTTCAGTGATACAGGAACTAAACACAGTCAGATAACTTTTAAAGTGTGTCTCAACATGTTAACCAATATATCATAGTGATTACCATCCGACCGTTTGTGTTCAAGAAAAAAATCAGTGAAATTCGTGTGTAGTCAAGGCCTGCCCTCGTGGTGCCAGGAGGCCTTAGGCGATAGTTGCCAAGTCGTCAATAAATCACATCTCTCGCTATTGAAACATCAAGTAATCAGTGCTCATAGTGCTAAGCTCTCTATGCAAAACCTGTGTCTATTATAACAAAAATTAATATAACATATTTTAATATCAAGTGAACAAATTATACACAAAATAATTCCGTTGTGTGTATGTAAACAAGGGCCACTTGGAGGTAGGCCCACCCCAGTACCCTCTTGTGTGTGTATTCTGTCAAATAGTGTAACGTACTCAGGTAACTACCCGCCAAACACACACCGAAACTACGACGTTGGTACAACGTTCGAACAAGTTTTAACACCTCCTAACCAGTTATAACAACCAATATAGCAAGTTGTAACAGCGTTCTAATACGTCATAAACACGTTAAGCCAAGATGTAACAACTTTATTACAAGTTGTAACAAGCGGAAAATAGAGACAGTTTCGGTTTGTGTTTCCAGGGTAGTGCCCAGACACAGAAACTAGACACCTCTGCTGTAAGGTAACTAGTGGGAAAATGCAAGTAATATAATCTAACAAGTGAACAAAACAAATTAAGAGTGCGACACGTGTTAGCAACACTGGCCATCCATACAGCCTCCTCCAGGCCTGTCTCAAGTTGGTAAACACCACAGTCAATACCCACGGCCAGCACCCACGGTCAACACCCGCGGTCAACCCCCCCACCTTGTAAGACCATCACCACTGAACAGAAGTGTCCAAAAACGGCTTTGATAAAAAAACATGCATAGAATGCAACATGAAGGTAGATTACCAACAGAGCTTTCAATGCCAACTCTGTTCAGCAGCCATACACAAAATATGTGCCAACATGACTAACAATTCAAGGAGAAATGGTCCCAGTGACCACTCTGTGTACTGGCTCTGCAGAAAGGATGATGTAACTTTTTTGAAATTGATGGAAATCCTGGATAAAACTCCCGCCGAAAACAGAGAATTACTAATTAATGCCTGCATAGCAATTTCTAATGTCTTCAAACAAACTGTACATGACACCAAGGTACAACCAGCTGTGGCACACAGCTCAGTGGCAGCGGCGCCTGAGCAGGGCGCGGAGTCGGGGATGCCTGAGCAGGGCGCGGAGTCGGGGATGCCTGAGCAGGGCGCGGAGTCGGGGACGCCTGAGCGGAACGCGGAGTCGGGGACGCCTGAGCGGAGCGCGGAGTCGGGGACGCCTGAGCGGAGCGCGGAGTCGGGGACCCCTGAGCAGGGCGCGGAGTCGGGGACCCCTGAGCAGGGCGCGGAGTCGGGGACCCCTGAGCAGGGCGCGGAGTCGGGGACCCCTGAGCAGGGCGCGGAGTCAGGGACCCCTGAGCAGGGCGCGGAGTCGGGGACCCCTGAGCAGGGCGCGGAGTCGGGGACCCCTGAGCGGAGCGCGGTGTCACAGGCCCCGGAGCAGAGCGCGGTGTCACATGCCCCGGAGCAGAGCGCGGTGTCACAGGCACCGGAGCAGGGCACAGTGTTGGGGACGCCGCAGCAGAGTGCGGTCCCTGGCAAAGGGAAACAAACAAAACAAGGCCCCAAAATCTGTTGGTATTACAAATGGGCTACCTGTAAGCATGAGGAATCGGGAAGAACAAATGGAACATGTACATACGATCACCCTAGAAAGTGCAGGAACCTCCTCAATACAGGTAAATGTACCAAAAGCTGTGAATTCTTTCACCCAGAAATTTGCAAGAACTCTTTGGACAGGAAAGAGTGCTTCAATGCTGAATGTCCAGCTTTTCATATAAGAGTTACCAGGCGAATAAAACCGACAGACTACCACTATGAAAACAGCCACTACTCCATCAACCGGGATAATTTTTTAGCAAGAGGAGGAGGAGAAGAATGGCTAAAAATGACCAGACTCTACCACCAACTCGGTCAAATGCTAGAGAGGACGCAAACACAGTGGCCTCCTTACCAGAGCCTCAGATATTAACACCAAGTAAAGCATCCAGCACTTCCACTAACACGATAACATCATTTATATTTGCCAACATCCAGGGTATAAAAACACGCAAATCCAACAAAGTTCACTTTATAGATGGTCTCCTTCATGAGGCAAATGCAGTGTTTGCAGCCCTAACGGAAACTCACACAACGGACTACCTTGATGGTGAAATATGGATCTCAGAATACAATCTCTTCAGATGTGATAGGAAACACCGGCTTCAGGGTGGGGTCAGCCTTTACATCAAAGACACACTCATCTGTACTGAGCTGCTAAACACCTCAAATGATATGGTGGAAGTGCTGATAGTCAAAATAGAGATCCTAAATGTAGTTGTTGTCCTTGTATTTAAGTCGCCGGAGGCAAACCCCCAGCAGTTTAAAGACCAACTAATGAAAATAGAGCACTGCTTGGAAAACCTCGCAAATCCAGCTCCGAACATCATCCTGCTTGGGGACTTCAACCTAGGTCACCTGAAATGGAAGCACCTGGCTAATACAGTAATATCAGAAAGAATACCAGGAAGTAGCCTAAATGAACAGGCACATGCAAATGACCTGCTACGGATGTGCGATAAGTTTGCCTTAAACCAGCAAATAGTAGAACCAACTAGGAAGGAGAACACGCTGGACCTCATTTTCAATAATAATGATGAGTTGATCGGGAACATAATGATTACAAATACCTGTTACTCAGATCACAACTTAATTGAAGTTCTGACAACCATGGGGAATGGACCTTCAAAACCAGTCCAGATTTCCGGTGGAGGAGATTTCAGCAAATTCAACTTCAATAATAAACAGATAAACTGGGAGCAAATAAACCAGGACTTCACAGAAATAAGCTGGGAAGAACAGCTAGAAAATGTAAACCTGAACCAGTGTCTGGAAAAAATAAGCTCAGTAGCACTAGAAATATTTTCAAACCGCATACCCTTAAGAAAAAAGAGAAAGAGATGCAGATTGGAACGGGAACGTCGTTCCCTATATAGGCGAAGAAAACGAATCGCGGAACAACTTGAGAGTCGCACCCTATCTCAAGAACGGCGAAGAAGGTTAGGTAGAGAAATAGAAACAATTGAACTCAAGCTACAAGAATCATACAAAACCCAGGAGAGGCAAAGAGAGCAAAAGGCCATCAGTGAAATAGAGAGAAATCCGAAATATTTTTTCTCCTATGCAAAATCAAGATCAAAAACCACATCTAGTATCGGGCCCCTGCGAAAGGGAGATGGAACTTTCACCGATGACAACAAAGAAATGAGCGAGTTACTGAGGAAGCAGTACGACTCTGTTTTCAGCGAGCCATTAAATGCACTAAAGATTGATAACCCAAATGAATTTTTCATGGATATGATACCAACATCAAATCATATATCAGACGTCAGCCTATCCCCACTAGATTTTGAAGAAGCCATAAACAGTATGCCTATGCACTCTGCACCAGGCCCGGATTCTTGGAACTCCATATTCATCAAGAACTGTAAAAAACCACTATCGCAGGCCCTTCACATTCTGTGGAGACAAAGCCAAGATACTGGCGTTATCCCTGACATACTAAAAACAGCAGAGATAGCACCACTTCATAAAGGAGGCAATAAGGCAGAGGCAAAAAATTACAGACCGATAGCACTAACATCGCACAAAATTTTGAGAGAGTGCTAAGAAGTAAGATCACAAAATACATAGAATCACAGCATCTCCATAACCCCGGACAACATGGTTTCAGAACAGGGCGCTCTTGCCTGTCGCAGTTGCTGGACCACTATGATATGGCATTAGATGCTATGGAAGACAAACAAAATGCTGATGTAATTTACACAGATTTCGCAAAAGCCTTTGATAAATGTGACCATGGTGTTATTGCACATAAAATGCGTTCAAAAGGAATTACCGGGAAAATAGGCAGATGGATCTACAATTTCCTGACTAACAGAACCCAATGTGTAATAGTCAACAAAATAAAATCCAGCCCATCAACCGTGAAGAGCTCAGTCCCCCAGGGTACTGTGCTTGCTCCAGTACTTTTTCTCATCCTCATATCGGACATAGATCAGAACACAACCTATAGCACTGTATCATCCTTTGCAGATGACACTTGGATTTTCATGAGTTGGCAACATGGAGGGCACGGCAAACCTCCAATCAGATGTAGATCAGGTCTTTCTATGGGCTACAGAAAATAATATGGTGTTTAACGAGGATAAGTTCCAGCTCATGGGCTACGGAAAAATTGAAAATATAAAAACAGAAACCACGTACAAAACTCAAGCAAATCATAACATAGAACGAAAAGGCAATGTAAAGGATCTGGGTGTACTCATGTCGGAAGACCTTACCTTTAAAGAACACAATAAAGTAGCCGTCACAACTGCAAGAAAAATGACAGGTTGGATAACAAGAACTTTCCACACTAGAGATGCTATACCGATGATGATACTTTTCAAAACGCTTGTGCTCTCTAGAGTGGAGTACTGCTGCACAATGACAGCCCCTTTCAAAGCTGGAGAAATTGCTGACCTGGAGAGCGTGCAGAGATTCTTTACTGCTAGAATCCACTCAGTAAAACATCTAAATTACTGGGACCGACTAAAGAGCCTAAATCTGTACTCCCTTGAGCGCAGGCGGGAGAGATACATAATAATTTACACGTGGAAAATAATTGAGGGGCTGGTCCCAAACCTGCACACAGAAATAACATCACATGAGACCAGGAGGCATGGCAGGATGTGCAGAATACCCCCGTTGAAAAGCAGAGGTGCAACAGGTACTATGAGAGAGAACTCTATCAACATCAGAGGCCCGAGACTGTTCAATACGCTTCCACTACACATAAGGGGCATAACTGGCCGACCCCTCACAGTGTTCAAGAGAGAACTGGATAAGCACCTCCAAAGGATACCTGATCAACCAGGCTGTGACTCATACGTCAGGCTGCGAGCAGCCGCGTCTAACAGCCTGGTTGATCAGTCCAGCAACCAGGAGGCCTGGTCGACGACCGGGCCGCGGGGACACTAAGCCCCGGAAGCACCTCAAAGTAACCTCAAGGTAAGGTAGCTAATGTGGTACCAATTTTTAAGAAAGGAGATAGATCACTTGCGTCAAACTATCGGCCAGTTAGCCTAACGTCTATTGTGGGAAAGTTACTTGAATAAATAATTGCAAATACAATTCGTCTCCATCTTGAAAAACATAAATTAATAAATGAGTCGCAACATGGTTTTACAAATGGACGTTCATGTTTAACAAATTTGCTAACTTTTTATTCCAGCATAGTTGAGGCAGTTGATAGTGGTAAGGATTGTGATGTTGTGTACCTTGACTTTAGCAAAGCTTTTGATACAGTGCCACATGAAAGACTAATTAAAAAAATAGAGGCTCAGGGTATTGGGGGTGCTATATTAAGTTGGATTCTGGCATTGCTATTCCAAAGGAAACAGAGAGTTAGTATAACTGGGGTTAAGTCATAAGCATATAAGAACAAAGATAACTGCAGAAGGCCTATTGGCCCATTCGAGGCAGCTCCTATTTATAACCACCCAATCCCACTCATATACATGTACCTCTCTCAACCAGTTTAAGTTAAAAACGAAGCTATACCTAATAAATTCCCTGTAACCTACCTTACCCCTCTATTGTCAACCCATGTATGTTTTTTGTTTTTCAAATCAACGCTGTTTGAATGTAATTTTCTGTAATAATTTGTAATTGTATTTGTGCTGCTTTTTCAACAATGTTCCCCCCTCTTTTACCTCTATTTTTATTTGTACTCAACGCATTTTTTTCTTTTTACCCATTAGTTTTAAGCTTTAGTCATTAGTGTTTTTTCCTGACCGAAACGCTTTGCGTAATAGTGGCTTTAGGCATTGTATGTACTAGCTCTATCTATAAAGCCAACAAACTTTGTAAAATCTCTTTATGTATGTACCTTTACCTATATAAAAATTATTATTATTATTATTATTATATTATTATTATTATTATTATGTCCAACCCGCGCTTGAAACAATCGAGGGACCCCACCTCCACAAAGTTACGCGGCAATTGGTTTCACAAATCAACAACCCTGTTACTGAACCAGTATTTACCCAAGTCTTTCCTAAATCTAAACCTATCCAATTTATACCCATTGTTTCGTGTTCTGTATTGTGTTGATACTTTTAATACCCTATTAATATCCTCTTTGTTATGTCCATTCACCCACTTGTAAACCTCTATCTTGTCACCAATAACTCTTCGCCTTTCCAGTGAATGCAACTTAAGCTTTGTTAATCTTTCTTCGTATGAAAGATTTCTAATTTGGGGAATTAACTTAGTCATCCTACGCCTGACATGTTCAAGTGAATTTATATCCATTCTATAATATGGCGACCAAAACTGAACTGCATAATCTAAATGGGGCCTAACTAGAGCAAGATATAGCTTGAGAACCACACCAGGTGTCTTGTTACTAACGCTTCGATTAATAAATCAAAGTGTCCGATTTGCCTTATTATGAACATTTATGCATTGATCCTTTTGTTTTAAATTCTTACTAATCAAAACTCCCAGATCCCTTTCGCAATCCGTCTTCGCAATCTCAACACCATCTAGCTCGTATCTTGTAACTCTATCATCATTACCTAACCTCAGAACTTTACATTTATCAGAATTAAACTGCATCTGCCAATCCTTCGACCATTTCAAGACCCTATCTAGATCAACTTGAAGTGATAGTGAGTCCTCCTCCGAATTAATTTCCCTACCGATTTTCGTATCATCGGCAAATTTGCAAATGTTGCTACTCAAACCTGAATCTAAATCATTTATATATATTATAAACAACAGAGGTCCTAGGACAGAGCCCTGAGGCACCCCACTTACGACATTTTCCCACTTTGACTTGACTCCATTTATACTAACTCTCTGTTTCCTTTGGTATAGCCATGCCCTAATCCAGCTTAATATAGTACCCCCAATACCATGAGACTCTATCTTTTTAATCAGTCTTTCATGTGGCACTGTATCAAAAGCTTTGCTAAAGTCAAGGTACACAACATCACAATCTTTACCACTATCAACTGCCTCAACAATGCTAGAATAAAAAGATAACAAATTTGTTAAACATGAACGGCCATTTATAAAACCATGTTGCGACTCAATTATTAATTTATGTTTTTGAAGATGAAGACGAATTTTATTTGCTATTATAGATTCGAGTAACTTTCCCACAATAGACGTTAGGCTAATTGGTCGATAGTTAGACGCAAGTGATCTATCTCCTTTCTTAAAAATTGGTATCACATTAGCAACTTTCCAAAACTCTGGCACTCTGCCTGACTCTATTGATTTATTAAATATGGTTGACAGTGGGTCACAAAGCTCCTCTTTGCATTCTTTAAGCACCCTGGCAAACACTTCATCTGGCCCTGGGGATTTGTTTGGTTTGAGTTTTACTATTTGTTTAAGAACATCCTCCCTGGTAACTGTTAAACTCGTCAACCTGTCCTCGTCCCCACCCACATAGACTTGTTCGGCTGAAGGCATATTGTTAAGTTCCTCTTTAGTAAATACAGATACAAAATATTTATTAAAAATACTACTCATCTCTTCATCACTATCTGTTATTTGACCTGTCTCTGTTTTTAATGAACCTATCCTTTCCCTAGTCTTAGTACGATATAACTGAAAAAACCCTTTAGGATTTGTCTTTGCTTGCCCTGCCATGCGAACTTCATAGTTTCTTTTTGCTTTCCTTATCTCTTTTTTAACATTTCTAACCAGTTGTACGAATTCCTGTTTAAAGTGACCTCCCCATTTTTAATCCTTTTGTACCAAGCTCTCTTTTTACCTATAAGGTTCTTCAAATTCTTTGTTATCCACTTTGGGTCATTGGTATTCGATCTATTCAATTTGTATGGTATACTACGTTCCTGTGCTTTGTTTAGAATATTCTTAAATAAGTTATATATTGAATCCACATCGAAATCCCCATTTACGTCACCTATCGCGGGGTTCATATCTCACTCCAAGACCGGCCCGCACCCCATACCCAAGACTTTCTAATCAATTTGACCCCAAAAATTTCTAAGGCTATTAAAATCAGCTTTTCGAAAATCTGGCACTTTAACAGAATTTTCTCCTACAGGTCTATTCCATTCTATGCTAAATCTGATTTCTTTGTGATCACTGTACCCTAGCTCACTCCCTATTTTGATGCCATTAATTTGTGTTTCCCTGTTAGTTAACACTAAATATAAAATAATATTTTCTTGTGTTGGTTCCTTAATGTGTTGCGTAAGAAAGCAATCGTCAATTAATTCTAGAAAATCTTCTGCTTCACTATTCCCTGTTTTGTTCGACCAGTTTATTCCACTAAAATTAAAGTCACCCATGACGTAAATACTGTTAGATGTAGATGCCCTAGATATTTCATCCCATAGATGCTTTGCTTCGATTCTGTCTAAATTTGGTGGCCTATATATAACTCCTATTATAATACTATTTGCTTTTTCGTATAATTCTATCCAAATAGTTTCTGTGTGTGGCTCAGTTTTGATTCCCTCTTTGAGACTACATTTCAAATTGTCCCTAAGATATATGGCTTCTCCCCCTCCTCGTCTAATATATCTATCTGTGTGAAATAGTTTAAATCCATTTATTTGATAATCAGCTCTCTATTTTCTACATTCATCCAGGTTTCGGTAAGTGCAATAATATCTTTTTTTTCTGTGCAGACAAGAGCATTTAATTCGTTAATTTTATTTCTTAGACTTCTACTGTTAGTGTAATATACCCTAAGTGAATTGTTATTTTGAGGCCTTTCTCTTTCCCTGATCATTTTGCCAGTTCCTTTCTCCCACAAACACGTACTTTTATTATCTCATTCCTCCAAATCAATTCCCATATCTCTATCAGCTAACAGTTTAAACCCAAACAAACACCTCTAACCACTTCTTCCAACGAGTTCGCAACAGCAACAACCCCAACTCTCGATAGATGCACCCCATCACGAGCGTACATTCCATTTCTTCCATAGAAGTGTTCCCAGTTGTCTATGAAAGATATTGCATTTGATTTGCAATATCTTTCCAGCCGGCAATTGACACCAAGTGCCCTCGATATCCATCCATTTCCTACTCCCTTTCTTGGAAGAATGCCACATATGATCGGGATTCCTCCCTTGCTCCTAACTAATTCAATGGCTGTCCTGAATCTCTGTATTAGTTCCTCACTCCTAACTCGTCCAACATCATTACCCCCTGCACTAATACAAATAATGGGTTTGTTTCCATTTCCCATCATAATATCATTCATGTTTCCAACAATATCACCAATTCCAGCTCCCGGATAGCAAACCCTTAATCTGTTCCCCCTATCTCTGGCACAAAACGTTCTGTCTAAATACCTCACCTGGGAATCTCCCACAACCAAAATTCGCTTCGATTCTCCCTTTTCCTTTCGAGCAGTTTGAGGGACCTGCGCTTCAATGCTCTTCGTTACTTTGTCTTTGCCTCCTCGTTGAACACAGCACTCGTCCTCTAATACGTCAAATGCGTTATACGTCCTTAGGTGTACGCTATTAGTTGTCGGTTTTGCCAAGGTCTTCTAAAGACCCCTGTCTTTCACAACTTGCCAAGACGAAGTCTTCTTAATACTGGTCTCGTCAGTCCTCCTTAATGAGGTCCCGTCAACACTGGCCTCCTCCTTCGTTTCCTCCCGAAGTCTCAGCCGTCGTACCTCCTCCCGCAGGGAATCCATCTCTGCTCTCAGAGCTCCAACCAGACTCACCAAATAAAGAGTGGGATAATTAGTAGATAGTGGTATGGGAATTGATTTGGAGGAAGGAGGTAATAAAAGTATGTGTTCGTGGGAGAAAAGAATTGGCAAAATGATCAGGGAAAGAAAAGGGCCTCAAAATAACAATTCACTTAGGATATATTACACTAACAGTAGAAGTCTAAGAAATAAAATTAATGAATTAAATGCTCTTGTCTGCACAGAAAAAATAGATATTATTGCACTTACCGAAACGTGGATGAACGTAGAAAATAGAGAACTATTAGCTGAATATCAGATAAATGGATTTAAACTATTTCACACAGATAGATATATTAGACGAGGAGGGGGAGTAGCCATATATGTTAGGGACAATTTGAAATGTAGTCTCAAAGAGGGAATCAAAACTGAGCCACACACAGAAACTATTTGGATAGAATTAAACGAAAAAGCACATAATATTATAATAGGAGTTATATATAGGCCACCAAATTTAGACAGAATGGAAGCAAAGCATCTATGGAATGAAATATTTAGAGCATCTAGATCTAACAGTATTTATGTCATGGGTGACTTTAATTTTAGTAGAATAAACTGGGTGAACAAAACAGGGAATAGTGAAGCAGAAGATTTTCTAGAATTAATTGACGATTGCTTTCTTACGCAACACATTAAGGAACCAACGCGGGAAAATAATATTTTAGATTTAGTGTTAACTAACAGGGAAACACAAATTAATGACATCGAAATAGGGAGTGAGCTAGGGAACAGTGATCACAAAGTAATCAGATTTAGCATAGAATGGAATAGACCTGTAGGAGAAAATTCTGTTAAAGTGCCAGATTTTCGAAAAGCTGATTTTAATAGCCTAAGAAATTTTTTGGGTCAAATAGATTGGAAACTCTTGGGTATGGGGTGTGGGCCGGTCTTAGAGCGAGACATGAACCCAGCGATAGGTGACGTAAATGGGGATTTCGATGTGGATTTAATATATAACTTATTTAAGAATATTCTAAACAAAGCACAGGAACGTAGTATACCATACAAATTGAATAGGTCGAATACTAATGACCCAAAGTGGATAACAAATAATTTAAAGAACCTTATAGGTAAAAAGAGAGCTTGGTACAAAAGGATTTAGAATGGGGAAGTCAGATTAGAACAGGAATTCATACAACTGGTTAGAAATGTTAAAAAAGAGATTAGGAAAGCAAAAAGAAATTATGAAGTTCGCATAGCAGAGCAAGCAAAGTCAAATCCTAAAGGGTTTTTTTCAGTTATATCGAACTAAGACTAGGGAAAGGATAGGTCCATTAAAATCTGAGACAGGTCAAATAACGGATAATGACAAGGAGATGAGTAGTATTTTTAACAAATATTTTATATCTGTATTTACTAAAGAAGAACTTAACAATATGCCTTCAGCCGAACAAGTCTATGTGGGTGGGGATGAGGACAGGTTGACTAGTTTAGCAGTTACCAGGGAGTATGAAATTAAACAATTAGAAAAACTAAAACCAAACAAATCCCCAGGGCCGGATGAAGTGTTTGCCAGGGTGCTTAAAGAATGCAAAGAGGAGCTTTCCGAGCCACTGTCTACCATATTTAATAAATCAATAGAGTCAGGCAGAGTGCCAGAGTCATGGAAGGTAGCTAATGTGGTACCAATTTTTAGGAAAGGAGATAGATCACATGTGTCAAAGTATCGGCCAATTAGCCTAACGTCTATTGTGGGAAAGTTACTTGAATCAATATATGCAAATACAATTCGTCTCTATCTTGAAAAACATAAATTAATAAATGAGTCGCAACATGGTTTTACAAATGGCCGTTCATGTTTAACAAATTTGTTATCTTTTTATTCTAGCATAGTTGAGGCAGTTGATAGTGGTAAGGATTGAGATGTTGTGTACCTTGACTTTAGCAAAGCTTTTGATACAGTGCCACATGAAAGACTGATTAAAATGATAGAGTCTCATGGTATTGGGGGTGCTATATTAAGCTGGATTAGGGCATGGCTATACCAAACATAAGAACAAAGGAAGAGAAGCGGTGTTCTCAACGTGGTATGGCCGTTGGCCAAAGGAAACATAGAGTTAGTATAAATGGAATCAAGTCAGAGTGGGAAAATGTTGTAAGTGGAGTGCCTCAAGGCTCTGTCCTGGGACCTCTGTTGCTTATAATATATATAAATGATTTAGATTCAGGTTTGAGTAGCAACATTTGCAAATTTGCCGATGATACGAAAATCGGTAGGGAAATTAATTCGGAGGACTCACTATCACTTCAAGTTGATCTAGATAGGGTTTTGAAATGGTCAAAAGATTGGCAGATGCAGTTTAATGCTGATAAATGTAAAGTTCTGAGGTTAGGTAATGATGATGGAGTTGCAAGATACGAGCTAGATGGTGTTGAGATTGCGAAGTCGGATTGCGAAAGGGATCTGAGAGTTATGATTAGTAAGAATTTAAAACAAAAGGATCAATGCATAAATGTTCGTAATAAGGCAAATCGGACACTTGGATTTATTAATCACAGCGTTAGTAACAAGACACCTGGTGTGGTTCTCAAGCTATATCTTGCTCTAGTTAGGCCCCATTTAGATTATGCAGTTCAGTTTTGGTCGCCATTTTATAGACTGGATATAAATTCACTTGAACGTGTCCAGCGTAGGATGACTAAGTTAATTCCCCAAATTAGAAATCTTTCATATGAAGAAAGATTAACAAAACTTAAGTTGCATTCACTGGAAAGGCGAAGAGTTAGGGGTGACATGATAGAGGTTTACAAGTGGGTGAATGGACATAACAAAGGGGATATTAATAGGGTATTAAAAGTATCAACACAAGACAGAACACGAAACAATGGGTATAAATTGGATAAGTTTAGATTTAGGAAAGACTTGGGTAAATACTGGTTCAGTAACAGGGTTGTTGATTTGTGGAACCAATTACCGCGTAACGTGCTGGAAGTGGGGTCCCTCGATTGTTTCAAGCGCGGGTTGGACAAGTATATGAGTGGGATTGGGTGCTTATAAATAGGAGCTGGCTCGTATGGGCCAATAGGCCTTCTGCAGTTGCCTTTGTTCTTATGTTCTTATGTTCTAATGTTGTTAGTGGAGTACCTCAGGGCTCTGTCCTTGGACCTCTGTTGTTTATAATATATACAAATGATTAAGATTCAGGTTTGAGTTGCAACATTTGCAAATTTGCCGATGATACGAAAATCGGTAGGAAAATTAATTCGGAGGAGGACTCACTATCACTTCAAGTTGATCTAGAGAGGGTTTTGAAATGGTCAAAGGATTGGCAAATGCAGTTTAATGCTGATAAATGTAAAGTTCTGAGGCTAGGTAATGGTGATAGAGTTACAAGATACGAGCTAGATGGTGTTGATATAAGAACATAAGAACAAAGGCAACTGCAGAAGGCCTATTAGCCCATACGAGGCAGCTCCTATTTATAACCACCCAATCCCACTCATATACTTGTCCAACCCGCGCTTGAAACAATCGAGGGACCCCACCTCCAGCACGTTACGCGGTAATTGGTTCCACAAATCAACAACCCTGTTACTGAACCAGTATTTACCCAAGTCTTTCCTAAATCTAAACTTATCCAATTTATTCCCATTGTTTCGTGTTCTGTCTTGTGTTGATACTTTTAATACCCTATTAATATCCCCTTTGTTATGCCCATTCACCCACTTGTAAACCTCTATCATGTCACCCCTAACTCTTCGCCTTTCCAGTGAATGCAACTTAAGCTTTGTTAATCTTTCTTCATATGAAAGATTTCTAATTAGGGGATTTAACTTATTCATCTTATGCTGGACACCTTCAAGTGAATTTATATCCAGTCTATAATATGGCGACCAAAACAGAACTGCATAATCTAAATGGGGCCTAACTAGAGCAAGATATAGCTTGAGAACCACACCAGGTGTCTTGTTACTAACGCTGCGATTAATAAATCCAAGTGTCCGATTTGCCTTATTACGAACATTTATGCATTGATCCTTTGTGTTTTAAATTCTTACTAATCATAACTCCCAGATTCCTTTCGCAATCCGACTTCGCAATCTCAACACCATCTAGCTCGTATCTTGTAACTCTATCATCATTACCTAACCTCAGAACTTTACATTTATCAGCATTAAACTGCATCTGCCAATCCTTTGACCATTTCAAAACCCTATCTAGATCAACTTGAAGTGATAGCGAGTCCTCCTCCGAATTAATTTCCCTACCGATTTTCGTATTACCGGCAAATTTGCAAATGTTGCTACTCAAACCTGAATCTAAATCATTTATATATATTATAAACAACAGAGGTCCCACGACAGAGCCTTGAGGCACTCCACTTACAACATTTTCCCACTCTGACTTGATTCCATTTATACTAACTCTCTGTTTCCTTTGGTATAGCCATGCCCTAATCCAGCTTAATATAGCACCCCTAATACCATGAGACACTATCTTTTTAATCAGTCTTTCATGTGGCACTGTATCAAAAGCTTTGCTAAAGTCAAGGTACACAACATCACAATCCTTACCACTATCAACTGCCTCAACTATGCTAGAATAAAAAGATAACAAATTTGTTAAACATGAACGGCCATTTATAAAACCATGTTGCGACTCAATTATTAATTTATGTTTTTCAAGATGAAGACGAATTTTATTTGCTATTATAGATTCGAGTAACTTTCCCACAATAGACGTTAGGCTAATTGGTCGATAGTTAGACGCAAGTGATCTATTTCCTTTTTTAAAAACTGGTATCACATTAGCAACTTTCCAAAACTCTGGTACTCTGCCTGACTCTATTGATTTATTAAATATGGTTGACAGTGGGTCACAAAGCTCCTCTTTGCATTCTTTAAGCACCCTGGCAAACACTTCATCCGGCCCTGGGGATTTGTTTGGTTTGAGTTTTACTATTTGTTTAAGAACATCCTCCCTGGTAACTGCTAAACTTGTCAACCTGTCCTCGTCCCCACCCACATAGACTTGTTTGGCTGAAGGCATATTGTTAAGTTCCTCTTTAGTAAATACAGATACAAAATATTTATTAAAAATACTACTCATCTCTTCATCACTATCTGTTATTTGACCTGTCTCAGTTTGAAATGGACCTATCCTTTCCCTAGTCTTAGTACGATATAACTGAAAAAAACCTTTAGGATTTGTCTTTGCTTGCCCTGCTATGCGAACTTCATAGTTTCTTTTTGATTTCCTTATCTCTTTTTTAACATTTCTAACAAGTTGTACGAATTCCTGTTCTAAAGTGACCTCCCCATTTTTAATCCTTTTGTACCAAGCTCTCTTTTTACCTATAAGGTTCTTCAAATTCTTTTTTATCCACTTTCGGTCATTAGTATTCGATCTATTCAATTTGTATGGTATACTACGTTCCTGTGCTTTGTTTAGAATATTCTTAAATAAGTTATATATTGAATCCACATCGAAATCCCCATTTAAGTCACCTATCGCTGGGTTCATGTCTCGCTCCAAGACCGGCCCACACCCCATACCCAAGATTTTCTAATCAATTTGACCCAAACAATTTCTTAGGCTATTAAAATCAGCTTTTCGAAAATCTGGCACTTTAACAGAATTTTCTCCTACAGGTCTATTCCATTCTATGCTAAATCTGATTTCTTTGTGATCACTGTTCCCTATCTCACTCCCTATTTCGATGTCATTAATTTGTGTTTCCCTGTTAGTTAACACTAAATCTAAAATATTATTTTCCCGTGTTGGTTCCTTAATGTGTTGCGTAAGAAAGCAATCGTTAATTAATTCTAGAAAATCTTCTGCTTCACTATTCCCTGTTTTGTTCAACCAGTTTATTCCGCTAAAATTAGTCACCCATGACATAAATACTGTTAGATCTAGATGCTCTAGATATTTCATCCCATAGGTGCTTTGCTTCCATTCTGTCTAAATTTGGTGGCCTATATATAACTCCTATTATAATATTATTAGCTTTTTCGTTTAATTCTATCCAAATAGTTTCTGTGTGTGGCTCAGTTTTGATTCCCTCTTTGAGACTACATTTCAAATTGTCCCTAACATATAAAGCTACTCCACCTCCTCGTCTAATATATCTATCTGTGTGAAATAGTTTAAATCCATATATTTGATATTCAGCTAATAGTTCTCAATTTTCTACATTCATCCACGCTTCGGTAAGTGCAATAATATCTATTTTTTCTGTGCAGACAAGAGCATTTAATTCGTTATTTTTATTTCTTAGACTTCTACTGTTAGCGTAATATACCCTAAGTGAATTGTTATTTTGAGGCCCTTCTCTTTCCCTGATCATTTTGCCAATTCCTTTCTCCCACAAACACATACTTTTATTACCTCCTTCCTCCAAATCAATTCCCATACCTCTATCTACTAACAGTTTAAACCCAAACACCTCTAACCACTTCTTCCAACGAGTTCGCAACAGCAACAACCCCAGCTCTCGATAGATGTACCCCATCACGAGCATACATTTCATTTCTTCCATAGAAGTGTTCCCTGTTGTCTATGAAAGATATTGCATTTGATTTGCAATATCTTTCCAGCCGGCAATTGACACCAAGTGCCCTCGATATCCATTCATTTTCCACTCCCTTTCTTGGAAGAATGCCACAGATGATCGGGATTCCTCCCTTGCTCCTTACTAATTCTATGGCTGTTTTATACCTCTGAATCAGTTCCTCACTCCTAACTCGACCAACATCATTTCCTCCCACGCTAATGCAAATAATGGGATTGTTCCCATTTCCAGCCATAATATCATTCATGTTGATTATAATATCACCAATGCCAGCTCTGGGATAGCAAACCCTTAACCTGTTCCCCCTATCTCTAGCACAAAACGTTCTATCCAAATACCTTATCTGGGAATCTCCCACAACTAAGGTTTGCTTAGGTACTTCCTTTACTCTCTGAGGGGCCTGCGCTTCCTTGCTCTTCGTTGCTTTCCCTTTTGCGCGATCCGCAGTCTCACCACAGCACTTGTCCTCCAAAACGTCAAATGAATTAGAAGTTGCTATGGCGTTTGAAGGCGGCTTTATCAAGGTCTTCTTAAGGCCCCTGTCTTTCACAACTCTCCAAGACGAGGTCCCTTTACTACTGGTCTCCTCCTTCATTACTTCTCGTAGTTCTTTCAGCTGACGCACCTCCTCCCGCAGAGTCCTCAGGGCTCCCACTAGAGTCTCCAGGTCCTTCACTATAACTTCGATGGATTGATTGATGAAGATTAAGCCACCCAAGAGGTGGCACGGGCATGAATAGCCCGTAAGTGGAACAATTTTTTTTTTCTCTCAGTATTCTGAGGTTGCATTTAACCATCAAGCTGTTATCGCGGGGGAGGATACTGCTTCACAGTCTTTATGAGGGTGTCCAGCTGCTGGACACCTTTGCTGACCAGGAGAGTGGCTGTGTTGATGGCTTCAGGGTGGCCACTGCATAATTCAGGAACTCTTAAAGCTCTTTTAAGGTCATTGGTTGCTTCACATTCCAGAAGATAGTGAAGTAATGGCTTTTCTGTGACAGTTTGGCAGAAGATGCACTCTCTCTGTCGGGGTTCACCAATCTCCCAGTTGCATCTGTAACCTAGACGCAGTCTATATAGCCTAACTGCTATTTCCCTGTGGATTCCTTTTGGGATATTTAACCTTTCTAATTTGGTTGCCTGAAGATACCATTTTGCAGATGGCGAACCTTCAGCTATTCTCTGGTGCAGGTAGGCTTTGTTGAGATGTGAAAGTTTTTTGGTGATGATGTTTTTTATGTTCTCTAGGCTGGGTTGAATTGTTTTATGTATCACTGGATGACGAGTTGCCAATTTAGCAATTTCATCAGCTTTTTCATTTAATGGGATTCCAATATGGGATGGGATCCAGTTTAAAGTTATGTTGAGTCCTTTGCCTTTAGCGACTGCACCAAGATACAAAATGGTGGTAATTATTTCCACATTATCTTTCCACTGTTTTTGTCCTAGTATTTGAAGTGCAGCTTTTGAGTCTGTGTGTATGATTGCATTTTGAGTGTTTTGTGCAATCACATATGCGAATGCCTGTTGTATGGCAAACAGCTCAATTTGGGTTGATGATACTAGTCCTCCCAGTCTCCAATATGCCTGTACGCTGGTCGTGCAAAGAGCAGCGCCAGCACTCTCATTTTCTGTGTCCACCGATCCGTCTGTGAAGATGTGGGTGGCTCCTGCTACTGCTATGCTATACATTTGCTCTTCTATTATGCGCCTTAGGATTGTCGGATCATAGGCAGCCTTTTTCATTGGGAGACTTTCTATTACTATTTTGAAAGTAGGCTCTTCCCACGGCGCGGAAGGAGTGTAATTTGGGTGTGGATGATCACCCTCTTTATCAAGAATCATGTTTTTTAAATGTAGTCTGTTTAGGACTTTTCCTGCTCTTGCAACCCAGCTTCTGGAAGCTGGTCCAGTAGATGTGTAATGTGTATGCCGGCTTCATTTGTTTTGTTCGAGCCCAGTGCCAATCGATGATGGGCATTAAAATCTCCACAAATGATTGTGTTTGTTGTTGTCGTGTGTCCAAATAACACAGAGAGATTCATTTCGGCTTGTGGGGACCAGTACACATTGAACACTTCAAGTTTGTCGTGTCTTAGCTCAATGGTGACTCCCATTACCTCTGTCCCTGCTCCACAATTGGGTGGGCTGGTTATGGATTTGGAGATAAGGTCACATTTTACATAGATTGCACATTCCCTGGATTGCCCATTGATCCATGGAAGGAAGAAGCCTCGATAGCCTGAGATTTTAGGTTCTAATCCGGCTCGAAGCAAGCTCTCCTGTAGTATCAGGATGTCTATGCCCTTGGTTGCTGTTATGCATTGCAAATGTTGCAATTTAGTGCGCAGTCCTTGCGCATTCCATTGCAGGATCTTTAGAATTCTAGGTTCTTGGAATTTGCTGATAATTCCGTGGTATCCATGGAGTCTGATGAACACGCCATGGAAGTTGCAATTGGTGTATAGGTTCTTAGTGGACCTGAAATTGACTCATCAATGTCGCTTTCCGACGAGCTGGACTCTATCTGCTTTTTATGGGGGTGTCTCCTGCCCTGCTGTCTTGACGGTGTGGATATTACATCTGTGAATTTTTTGAGCTTGTGCTCAATTGTCTTCCGAGTCTCTGTGGTTTGCTTGATTCCATGTGAAGACAGCAGACTTTCGATCAACTCAGTGACCAGAGTTTTGAGCATTGGCCAGAGAGCGTCCAGTTCAGTGGGAGCACTATTTAATGTTGTGCAGGTTAGGGGCCTAGTGGCTTTTAGACCCTTCTCGGTGGTAACTTTGGCACTGGAATTGCTACTTCTATTGGCTCCAGTGTGCTTGCTGGATGAAATGGGAGGCCGACTGCTTTGAACATGATTCTTGTGACCTCCATCTTTCTTTTTGTTCTGTAATGTCTTCTCACCCTTCACCATGGCCGATGGTGAAGGGCCGTGTGCCCCCTCTTCCTGAATGGGTAGACCCCACGCGGTTTTAGTGGGCATGGGAGCTGGTATTCATTTTGGTGGGGGTTTCGGCTCCGCTGTAGGCGTGGTGGGGTTCGTTTGAAGCCTTTTGAGCCTTTCAAGTTCCAGGCATCGCGGAACAACTTGAGAGTCGCACCCTATCTCAAGAACGGCGAAGAAGGTTAGGTAGAGAAATAGAAACAATTGAACGGAAGCTACAAGAATCATACAAAACCCAGGAGAGGCAAAGAGAGCAAAAGGCCATCAGTGAAATAGAAAGAAATCCGAAATATTTTTTCTCCTATGCAAAATCAAGATCAAAAACCACATCTAGTATCGGGCCCCTGCGAAAGGGAGATGGAACTTTCACCGATGACAACAAAGAAATGAGCGAGCTACTGAGGACGCAGTACGATTCTGTTTTCAGCGAGCCATTAAACACACTAAAGATTGATAACCCAAATGAATTTGTCATGGATATGATACCAACATCAAATCATGTATCAGACGTCACCCTATCCTCACTGGATTTTGAAGAAGCCATAAACAGTATGCCTATGCACTCTGCACAAGGCCCGGATTCCTGGAACTCCAAATTAGTTCCTGGAACTCCATAGCAAGGCATGATGTGCCTTGGAACAATTTGGGCATTTTGTCTGAATCAGATTTAGCATACAATGGAATAGACCTGCAGGAGAAAATTCTGTTAAAGTGCCAGATTTTCGAAAAGCTGATTTTAATAGCGTAAGAATTTTTTTGGGTCAAATAGATTGGAAACTCTTGGGTATGGGGTGTGGGCCGGTCTTAGAGCGAGACATGTACCCAGCGATAGGTAACGTAAAAGGGGATTTCGATGAGGATTTAATATATAACTTATTTAAGAATATTCTAAACAAAGCACAGGAACGTAGTATACCATACTAATTGAATAGGTCGAATACTAATGACCCAAAGTGGATAACAAATAATTTAAAGAACCTTATAGGTAAAAAGGGAGCTTGGTACAAAAGGATTACGAATGGGGAAGTCAGTTTAGAACAGGAATTCATACAACTGGTTAGAAATGTTAAAAAAGAGATTAGGAAAGCAAAAAGGAACTATGAAGTTCGCATAGCAGAGCAAGCAAAATCAAACAGCTTTTCAGTTATATCGAACTAAGACTAGGGAAAGGATAGGTCCATTAAAGTCTGAGACAGGTCAAATAACGGATAATGACAAGGAGATGAGTAGTATTTTTAACAAATATTTTATATCTGTATTTACTAAAGAAGAACTTAACAATATGCCTTCAGCCGAACAAGTCTATGTGGGTAGGGATGAGGACAGGTTGACTAGTTTAGCAGTTACCAGGGAGGATGTAATTAAACAATTAGACAAACTAAAACCAAACAAATCCCCAGGGCCGGATGAAGTGTTTGCCAGGGTGCTTAAAGAATGCAAAGAGGAGCTTTCCGAGCCACTGTCTACCATATTTAATAAATCAATATAGTCAGGCAGAGTGCCAGAGTCATCGAAGGTAGCTAATGTGGTACCCATTTTTAAAAAAGGAGATAGATCACATGCGTCAAAGTATCGGCCAATTAGCCTAACGTCTATTGTGGGAAAGTTACATGAATCAATAATTGCAAATACAATTCGTCTCCATCTTGAAAAACATAAGTAATAAATGAGTCGCAACATGGTGTTACAAATGGCCGTTCATGTTTAACAAATTTGTTATTTTTTTATTCTAGCATAGTTGAGGCAGTTGATAGTGGTAAGGATTGCGATGTTGTGTACCTTGACTTTAGCAAAGCTTTTGATACAGTGCCACATGAAAGACTAATTAAAAAGATAGAGTCTCATGGTATTGGGGGTGCTATATTAAGCTGGATTAGGGCATGGCTATACCAAACATAAGAACAAAGGATGAGAAGCGGTGTTCTCAACGTGGTATGGCCGTTGGCCAAAGGAAACAGAGAGTTAGTATAAATGGAATCAAGTCAGAGTGGGAAAATGTTGTAAGTGGAGTGCCTCAAGGCTCTGTCCTTGGACCTCTGTTGTTTATAATATATATAAATGATTTAGATTCAGGTTTGAGTAGCAACATTTGCAAATTTGCCGATGATACGAAAATCGGTAGGGAAATTAATTCGGAGGAGGACTCACTATCACTTCAAGTTGATCTAGATAGGGTTTTGAAATGGTCAAAAGATTGGCAGATGCACTTTAATGCTGATAAATGTAAAGTTCTGAGGTTAGGTAATGATGATGGAGTTACAAAATACGAGCTAGATGGTGTTGAGATTGCGAAGTCGGATTGCGAAAGGGATCTGGGAGTTATGATTAGTAAGAATTTAAAACAAAAGGATCAATGCATAAATGTTCGTAATAAGGCAAATCGGACACTTGGATTTATTAATCACAGCGTTAGTAACAAGACACCTGGTGTGGTTCTCAAGCTATATCTTGCTCTAGTTTGGCCCCATTTAGATTATGCAGTTCAGTTTTGGTCGCCATAATATAGATTGGATATAAATTCACTTGAACGTGTCCAGCATAGGATGACTAAGTTAATTCCCCAAATTAGAAATCTTCATATGAAGAAAGATTAACAAAGCTTAAGTTGCATTCACTGGAAAGGCGAAGAGTTAGGGGTGACATGATAGAGGTTTACAAGTGGGTGAATGGACATAACAAAGGGGATATTAATAGGGTATTAAAAGTATCAACACAAGACAGAACACGAAACAATGGGTATAAATTGGATAAGTTTAGATTTAGGAAAGACTTGGGTAAATACTGGTTCAGTAACAGGGTTGTTGATTTGTGGAACCAATTACCGCATAACATTGTGGAAGTGGGGTCCCTCGATTGTTTCAAGCGCGGGTTGGACAAGTATGAGTGGGATTGGGTGCTTATAAATAGGAGCTGGCTCGTATGGGCCAATAGGCCTTCTGCAGTTGCCTTTGTTCTTATGTTCTTATGTTCTAATGTTGTTAGTGGAGTACCTCAGGGCTCTGTCCTTGGACCTCTGTTGTTTATAATATATATAAATGATTTAGATTCAGGTTTGAGTTGCAACATTTGCAAATTTGCCGATGATACGAAAATCCGTAGGAAAATTAATTCGGAGGAGGACTCACTATCACTTCAAGTTGATCTAGAGAGGGTTTTGAAATGGTCAAAGGATTGGCAAATGCAGTTTAATGCTGATAAATGTAAAGTTCTGAGGCTAGGTAATGATGATAGAGTTACAAGATACGAGCTAGATGGTGTTGATATAAGAACATAAGAACAAAGGCAACTGCAGAAGGCCTATTGGCCCATACGAGGCAGCTCCTATTTATAACCACCCAATCCCACTCATATACTTGTCCAACCCGCGCTTGAAACAATCGAGGGACCCCACCTCCAGCACGTTACGCGGTAATTGGTTCCACAAATCAACAACCCTGTTACTGAACCAGTATTTACCCAAGTCTTTCCTAAATCTAAACTTATCCAATTTATAACCATTGTTTCGTGTTCTGTCTTAAGAACATAAGAACAAAGGTAACTGCAGAAGGCCTATTGGCCCATACGAGGCAGCTCCTATTCTATAACCACCCAATCCCACTCATATACTTGTCCAACCCGTGCTTGAAACAATCGAGGGACCCCACCTCCACAATGTTACGCGGCAATTGGTTCCACAAATCAACAACCCTGTTACTGAACCAGTATTTACCCAAGTCTTTCCTAAATCTAAACTTATCCAATTTATATCCATTGTTTCGTGTTCTGTCCTGTGTTGATACTTTTAATACCCTATTAATATCCCCCCGGTTATGTCCATTCATCCACTTGTAAACCTCTATCATGTCACCCCTAACTCTTCGCCTTTCCAGTGAATGCAACTTAAGCTTTGTTAATCTTTCTTCATATGAAAGATTTCTAATTTGGGGAATTAACTTAGTCATCCTACGCTGGACACGTTCAAGTGAATTTATATCCATTCTATAATATGGCGACCAAAACTGAACTGCATAATCTAAATGGGGCCTAACTAGAGCAAGATATAGCTTGAGAACCACACCAGGTGTCTTGTTACTAACGCTGCGATTAATAAATCCAAGTGTCCGATTTGCCTTATTACGAACATTTATGCATTGATCCTTTTGTTTTAAATTCTTACTAATCATAACTCCCAGATCCCTTTCGCAATCCGACTTCGCAATCACAACACCATCTAGCTCGTATCTTGTAACTCTATTAACCTAACCTCAGAACTTTACATTTATCAGCATTAAACTGCATCTGCCAATCCTTTGACCATTTCAAAACCCTATCTAGATCAACTTGAAGTGATAGTGAGTCCTCCTCCGAATTAATTTCCCTACCGATTTTCGTATCATCGGCAAATTTGCAAATGTTGCTACTCAAACCTGAATCTAAATCATTTATATATATTATAAACAACAGAGGTCCCAGGACAGAGCCTTGAGGCACTCCACTTACAACATTTTCCCACTCTGACTTGATTCCATTTATACTAACTCTCTGTTTCCTTTGGTATAGCCATGCCCTAATCCAGCTTAATATAGCACCCCCAATACCATGAGATTCTATTTTTTTAATCAGTCTTTCATGTGGCACTGTATCAAAAGCTTTGCTAAAGTCAAGGTATACAACATCGCAATCCTTACCACTATCAACTGCCTCAACAATGCTAGAATAAAAAGATAACAAATTTGTTAAACATGAACGGCCATTTATAAAACCATGTTGCGACTCAATTATTAATTTATGTTTTTCAAGATGAAGACGAATTTTATTTGCTATTATAGATTCGAGTAACTTTCCCACAATAGACGTTAGGCTAATTGGTCGATAGTTAGACGCAAGTGATCTATCTCCTTTCTTAAAAACTGGTATCACATTAGCAACTTTCCAAAACTCTGGCACTCTGCCTGACTCTACTGATTTATTAAATATGGTTGACAGTGGGTCACAAAGCTCCTCTTTGCATTCTTTAAGCACCCTAGCAAACACTTCATCCGGCCCTGGGGATTTGTTTGGTTTGAGTTTTACTATTTGTTTAAGAACATCCTCCCTGGTAACTGCTAAACTCGTCAACCTGTCCTCGTCCCCACCCACATAGACTTGTTCGGCTGAAGGCATATTGTTAAGTTCCTCTTTAGTAAATACAGATACAAAATATTTATTAAAAATACTACTCATCTCTTCATCACTATCTGTTATTTGACCTGTCTCAGTTTTTAATGGACCTATCCTTTCCCTAGTCTTAGTACGATATAACTGAAAAAACCCTTTAGGATTTGTCTTTGCTTGCCCTGCTATGCGAACTTCATAGTTTCTTTTTGCTTTCCTTATCTCTTTTTTAACATTTCTAACCAGTTGTACGAATTCCTGTTCTAAAGTGACCTCCCCATTTTTAATCCTTTTGTACCAAGCTCTCTTTTTACCTATAAGGTTCTTCAAATTCTTTGTTATCCACTTTGGGTCATTAGTATACGATCTATTCAATTTGTATGGTATACTACGTTCCTGTGCTTTGTTTAGAATATTCTTAAATAAGTTATATATTGAATCCACATCGAAATCCCCATTTAAGTCACCTATCGCTGGGTTCATGTCTCGCTCCAAGACCGGCCCACACCCCATACCCAAGCCTTTCCAATCAATTTGACCCAAAAAATTTCTTAGGCTATTAAAATCAGCTTTTCGAAAATCTGGCACTTTAACAGAATTTTCTCCTACTGGTCTATTCCATTCTATGCTAAATCTGATTTCTTTGTGATCACTGCTCCCTAGCTCACTCCCTATTTCGATGTCATTAATTTGCGTTTCCCTGTTAGTTAACACTAAATCTAAAATATTATTTTCCCGTGTTGGTTCCTTAATGTGTTGCGTAAGAAAGCAATCGTCAATTAATTCTAGAAAATCTTCTGCTTCACTATTCCCTGTTTTGTTCAACCAGTTTATTCCGCTAAAATTAAAGTCACCCATGACATAAATACTGTTAGATCTAGATGCTCTAGATATTTCATCCCATAGATGCTTTGCTTCCATTCTGTCTAAATTTGGTGGCCTATATATTACTCCTATTATAATATTATTAGCTTTTTCGTTTAATTCAATCCAAATAGTTTCTGTGTGTGGCTCTGTTTTGATTCCCTCTTTGAGACTACATTTCAAATTGTCCCTAACATATATGGCTACTCCACCTCCTCGTCTAATATATCTATCTGTGTGAAATAGTTTAAATCCATATATTTGATATTCAGCTAATAGTTCTCTATTTTCTACATTCATCCACGTTTCGGTAAGTGCAATAATATCTATTTTTTCTGTGCAGACAAGAGCATTTAATTCGTTAATTTTATTTCTTAGACTTCTACTGTTAGTGTAATATACCCTAAGTGAATTGTTATTTTGCGGACCTTCTCTTTCCCTGATCGTTTTGCCAATTCCTTTCTCCCACAAACACATACTTTTATTACCTCCTTCCTCCAAATCAATTCCCATACCTCTATCTACTAACAGTTTAAACCCAAACAAACACCTCTAACCACTTCTTCTAGCGAGTTCGCAACAGCAACAACCCCAGCTCTCGATAGATGCACCCCATCACGAGCATACATTTCATTTCTTCCATAGAAGTGTTCCCAGTTGTCTATGAAAGATATTGCATTTGATTTGCAATATCTTTCCAGCCGGCAATTGATACCAAGTGCCCTCGATATCCATTCATTTCCCACTCCCTTTCTTGGAAGAATGCCTCATATGATCGGGATTCCTCCCTTGCTCCTAACTAACTCTATGGCTGTTTTATACCTCTGAATCAGTTCCTCACTCCTGACTCGACCAACATCATTTCCTCCCACGCTAATGCAAATAATGGGATTGTTCCCATTACCAGCCATAATATCATTCATGTTGTTTATAATATCACCAATGCCAGCTCCGGGATAGCAAACCCTTAACCTGTTCCCCCTATCTCTAGCACAAAACGTTCTATCCAAATACCTTATCTGGGAATCTCCCACAACTAATGTTTGCTTAGGTACTTCCTTTACTTTCTGAGGGGCCTGCGCTTCCTTTCTCTTCGTTGCTTTCCCTTTTGCGCGATCCACAGTCTCTCCACAGCACTCGTCCTCCAAAACGTCAAATGAATTTGAAGTTGCTATGGCGTTTGAAGGCGGCTTTATCAAAGTCTTCTTAAGGCCCCTGTCTTTCGCAACTCTCCAAGACGAGGTCCCTTTACTGCTGGTCTCCTCCTTCGTTACTTCTCGTTGTTTTTTAAGCTGACGCACCTCCTCCCGCAGAGAGTCCAACTCTGTCCTCAGGGCTCCCACTAGAGTCACCAGGTCCTTCACTACAACTTCCATATTGCTATGATAATATGTCTTGTGTTGATACTTTTAATACCCTTCTCCGAATTAATTTCCCTACCGATTTTCGTATCATCGGCAAATTTGCAAATGTTGCTACTCAAACCTGAATCTAAATCAATTATATTTATTATAAACAACAAAGGACCCAGGACAGAGCCCTGAGGTACTCCACAAACAACATTATCCCACTCTGACTTAACCCCATTTATACTAGCTCTCTGTTTCCTTTGGAATAGCCATGCCCTAATCCAAGTTAATATAGCACCCCCAATACCATGAGCTTCTATTTTTTAAATTAGTCTTTCATGTGGCACTGTATCAAAAGCTTTGCTAAAGTCAATAGCCATGCCCTAATCCAAGTTAATATAGCACCCCCAATACCATGAACTTCTATTTTCAAGGTACACAACATCACAATCCTTACCACTATCAACTGCCTCAACTATGCTAGAATAAAAAGATAACAAATTTGTTAAACATGAACGGCCATTTATAAAACCATGTTGCGACTCAATTATTAATTTATGTTTTTCAAGATGAAGACGAATTTTATTTGCTATTATAGATTCGAGTAACTTTCCCACAATAGACGTTAGGCTAATTGGTCGATAGTTAGACGCAAGTGATCTATTTCCTTTTTTAAAAACTGGTATCACATTAGCAACTTTCCAAAACTCTGGCACTCTGCCTGACTCTATTGATTTATTAAATATGGTTGACAGTGGGTCACAAAGCTCCTCTTTGCATTCTTTAAGCACCCTGGCAAACACTTCATCCGGCCCTGGGGATTTGTTTGGTTTGAGTTTTACTATTTGTTTAAGAACATCCTCTCTGGTAACTGCTAAACTCGTCAACCTGTCCTCGTCCCCACCCACATAGACTTGTTTGGCTGAAGGCATATTGTTAAGTTCCTCTTTAGTAAATAAAGATACAAAATATTTATTAAAAATACTACTCATCTCTTCATCACTATCTGTTATTTGACCTGTCTCAGTTTTTAATGGACCTATCCTTTTCCTAGTCTTAGTACGATATAACTGAAAAAAACCTTTAGGATTTGTCTTTGCTTGCCCTGCTATGCGAACTTCATAGTTTCTTTTTGCTTTCCTTATCTCTTTTTTAACATTTCTAACAAATTGGACGAATTCCTGTTCTAAAGTGACCTCCCCATTTTTAATCCTTTTGTACCAAGCTCTCTTTTTACCTATAAGGTTCTTCAAATTCTTTTTTATCCACTTTGGGTCATTAGTATTCGATCTATTCAATTTGTATGGTATACTACGTTCCTGAGTTTGTTTAGAATATTCTTAAATAAGTTATATATTGAATCCACATCGAAATCCCCATTTAAGTCACCTATCGCTGGGTTCATGTCTCGCTCCAAGACCGGCCCCCACCCCATTCCCAAGACTTTCTAATCAATTTGACCCAAAAAATTTCTTAGGCTATTAAAATCAGCTTTTCGAAAATCTGGCACTTTAACAGAATTTTCTCCTACTGGTCTATTCCATTCTATGCTAAATCTGATTTCTTTGTGATCATTGTTCCCTAGCTCACTCCCTATTTCGATGTCATTAATTTGTGTTTCCCTGTTAGTTAACACTAAATCTAAAATAATTTTTTCCCGTGTTGGTTCCTTAATGTGTTGCGTAAGAAAGCAATCATCAATTCATTCTAGAAAATCTTCTGCTTCACTATTCCCTGTTTTGCTCAACCAGTTTATTCCGCTAAAATTAAAGTCACCCATGACATAAATACTGTTAGATCTAGATGCTCTAGATATTTCATCCCATAGGTGCTTTGCTTCCATTCTGTCTAAATTTGGTGGCCTATATATAACTCCTATTATAATATTATTAGCTTTTTCGTTTAATTCTATCCAAATAGTTTCTGTGTGTGGCTCAGTTTTGATTCCCTCTTTGAGACTACATTTCAAATTGTCCCTAACATATATGGCTACTCCACCTCCTCGTCTAATATATCTATCTGTGTGAAATAGTTTAAATCCATTTATTTGATATTCAGCTAATAGTTCTCAATTTTCTACATTCATCCACGCTTCGGTAAGTGCAATAATATCTATTTTTTCTGTGCAGACAAGAACATTTAATTCGTTATTTTTATTTCTTAGACTTCTACTGTTAGTGTAATATACCCTAAGTGAATTGTTATTTTGAGGCCCTTCTCTTTCCCTGATCATTTTGCCAATTCCTTTCTCCCACAAACACATAATTTTATTACCTCCTTCCTCCAAATCAATTCCCATACCTCTATCTACTAACAGTTTAAACCCAAACACCTCTAACCACTTCTTCCAACGAGTTCGCAACAGCAACAACCCCAGCTCTCGATAGATGTACCCCATCACGAGCATACATTTCATTTCTTCCATAGAAGTGTTCCCAGTTGTCTATGAAAGATATTGCATTTGATTTGCAATATCTTTCCAGCCGGCAATTGACACCAAGTGCCCTCGATATCCATTCATTTTCCACTCCCTTTCTTGGAAGAATGCCACATATGATCGGGATTCCTCCCTTGCTCCTTACTAATTCTATGGCTGTTTTATACCTCTGAATCAGTTCCTCACTCCTAACTCGACCAACATCATTTCCTCCCACGCTAATGCAAATAATGGGATTGTTCCCATTTCCAGCCATAATATCATTCATGTTGATTATAATATCACCAATGCCAGCTCCGGGATAGCAAACCCTTAACCTGTTCCCCCTATCTCTAGCACAAAACGTTCTATCCAAATACCTTATCTGGGAATCTCCCACAACTAAGGTTTGCTTAGGTACTTCCTTTACTCTCTGAGGGGCCTGCGCTTCCTTGCTCTTCGTTGCTTTTCCTATTGCGCGATCCGCAGTCTCACCACAGCACTCGTCCTCCAAAACGTCAAATGAATTAGAAGTTGCTATGGCGTTTGAAGGCGGCTTTATCAAGGTCTTCTTAAGGCCCCTGTCTTTCACAACTCTCCAAGACGAGGTCCCTTTACTACTGGTCTCCTCCTTCGTTACTTCTCGTAGTTCTTTCAGCTGACGCACCTCCTCCCGCAGAGAGTCCTCAGGGCTCCCACTAGAGTCACCAGGTCCTTCACTATAACTTCGATTGATTGATTGATGAAGATTAAGCCACCCAAGAGGTGGCACGGGCATGAATAGCCCGTAAGTGGTACAATTTTTGTTTTTCTTTCAGTATTCTGAGGTTGCATTTAACCATCAAGCTGTTATCGCGGGGGAGGATACTGCTTCACAGTCTTTATGAGGGTGTCCAGCTGCTGGACACCTTTGTTGACCAGGAGAGTGGCTGTGTTGATGGCTTCAGGGTGGCCACTGCATGATTCAGGAACTCTTAAAGCTCTTCTAAGGTCATTGGTTGCTTCACATTCCAGAAGATAGTGAAGTAATGGCTTTTCTGTGACAGTTTGGCAGAAGATGCACTCTCTCTGTCGGGGTTCACCAATCTCCCAGTTGCATCTGTAACCTAGACGCAGTCTATATAGCCTAACTGCTATTTCCCTGTGGATTCCTTTTGGGATATTTAACCTTTCTAATTTGGTTGCCTGAAGATACCATTTTGCAGATGGCGAACCTTCAGCTATTCTCTGGTGCAGGTAGGCTTTGTTGAGATGTGAGAGTTTTTTGGTGATGATGTTTTTTATGTTCTCTAGGCTGGGTTGAATTGTTTTATGTATCACTGGATGACGAGTTGCCAATTTAGCAATTTCATCAGCTTTTTCATTTAATGGGGATTCCAATATGGGATGGGATCCAGTTTAAAGTTATGTTGAGTCCTTTGCCTTTAGCGACTGCACCAAGATACAAAATGGTGGTAATTATTTCCACATTATCTTTCCACTGTTTTTGTCCTAGTATTTGAAGTGCAGCTTTTGAGTCTGTGTGTATGATTGCATTTTGAGTGTTTTGTGCAATCACATATGCGAATGCCTGTTGTATGGCAAACAGCTCAGTTTGGGTTGATGATACTAGTCCTCCCAGTCTCTAATATGCCTGTACGCTGGTCGTGCAAAGAGCAGCGCCAGCACTCTCATTTTCTGTGTCCACCGATCCGTCTGTGAAGATGAGGGTGGCTCCTGCTACTGCTATGCTATACATTTGCTCTTCTATTATGCGCCTTAGGATTGTCGGATCATAGGCAGCCTTTTTCATTGGGAGACTTTCTATTACTATTTTGAAAGTAGGCTCTTCCCACGGCGCGGAAGGAGTGTAATTTGGGTGTGGATGATCACCCTCTCTATCAAGAATCATGTTTTTTAAATGTAGTCTGTTTAGGACTTTTCCTGCTCTTGCAACCCAAGAGTTTCCATTGTTTTGGCCTAGTTCAACCACCAAGGCCTGCTGTACTGGGATTGGATCAGAAGAAATAATTATCTTACTGATAATTGTAGCTGTCCTTTGTGATATTCTTTCTTGTAGAGAGGGCAAACCCGTCTCCAGTCTAAGAGTTTCAAGCCTGGTCCACATGGGGGCTCCCAGTGCAGCTCTCATAGCATTGTTTTGGGCAACTTCAAGCTTTTTCCACTGTTGGTGTGATAGATTTGTGAGTGCAGGTGCGGCATAATCGATCACTGATCTGACTGCCTGTACATAGTATGAGCGAAGGACTTGCAGATTGGCTCCTCCAGAAAGGGAGGTTAGCGACCTGAGGATTGCCGTCCGGGCCGCAGTCCGCTCTCTCAAGTAAGTGACCTCAGCATTAAAATTCATGTGTGTGTCCAGGATGATTCCTAGATACTGATAGGTGTCGACCCATTCTATTGGTTGACCCTGTACTATGAGTTGGATGTTGGGCTTCGCTATTTTTATGGGCATGGCCTTTGACTTTGAGGGGTTGAGTTTGATCCCAATCTGTTTTGCCTCTTTACTGATGCAGTCTAAGCATTTGGGTGCAAGGCGCGCCGCATCCCTTCCTTTTATGATGATGACAAAGTCGTCCGCGTAGTTTAACATCCTGCAGTGATGTGGGAGTTTCAACCTCATTATTCTTTCCATTAAACAGTTGAAGAGAAGAGGGCTGAGAATACCTCCTTGCGGTGTACCATTTTCATGTCTTTTGTACTCAGAGACTGTGCCATGAAGTTTAACTCTTGCCTCTCTGTTTATGAGACAGTTTTTGGTCCAGGAGAGCAGGTTGCCTCTGACCTCTTTGTCAATGAGGCAGCAGAGAATAGCTGGGGCGCTAGCCAGTTCAAAGGTTTTTTCGAGGTCCAGGAATATCAGCATTCCTGGTCTGTCATTCAAGTGGGCTAACAGAGTTGTAATACATTCCACTGTGCCAACCCCTCTTCTATAGGCATACATATCATGGTGCAGTTTAGGCATTTTCCACTCCAGTCTGTTGAGTGCCATTCTGTCAGCCGTCTTGGCTGCACAGCTTTGGAGAGAGATGGTCCTGGGATTAGCTGGATCTTTGGGTTTTGGGATCGGCACTATGTCTGCTCTATTCCAAGCAGAAGGTCTAGTTTGAGAAGTCTAGGCTAAATTAATTAACCTTAGGTATGCAGCGTCTCCCTCTGGGCCGATTGATTGATTGATAAAGATTAAGCCACCCAAGAGGTGGCACGGGCATGAATAGCCCGTAAGTGGTACAATTTTTTATTTTTTTTTTCCCAGTGTTCTGAGGTTGCATTTAACCATCAAGCTGTTATCGTGGGGGAGGATACTGCTTCACAGTCTTTATGAGGGTGTTCAGCTGCTGGACACCTTTGTTGACCAGGAGAGTGGCTGTGTTGATGGCTTCAGGGTGGCCACTGCATGATTCAGGAACTCTTAAAGCTCTTCTAAGGTCATTGGTTGCTTCACATTCCAGAAGATAGTGAAGTAATGGCTTTTCTGTGACAGTTTGGCAGAAGATGCACTCTCTCTGTCGGGGTTCACCAATCTCCCAGTTGCATCTGTAACCTAGACGCAGTCTATATAGCCTAACTGCTATTTCCCTGTGGATTCCTTTTGGGATATTTAACCTTTCTAATTTGGTTGCCTGAAGATACCATTTTGCAGATGGCGAACCTTCAGCTATTCTCTGGTGCAGGTAGGCTTTGTTGAGATGTGAGAGTTTTTTGGTGATGATGTTTTTTATGTTCTCTAGGCTGGGTTGAATTGTTTTATGTATCACTGGATGACGAGTTGCCAATTTAGCAATTTCATCAGCTTTTTCATTTAATGGGATTCCAATATGGGATGGGATCCAGTTTAAAGTTATGTTGAGGCCTTTGCCTTTAGCGACTGCTCCTTGATACAAAATGGTGGTAATTATTTCCACATTATCTTTCCACTGTTTTTGTTCTAGTATTTGAAGTGCAGCTTTTGAGTCTGTGTGTATGATTGCATTTTGAGTGTTTTGTGCAATCACATATGCGAATGCCTGTTGTATGGCGAACAGCTCAGTTTGGGTTGATGATACTAGTCCTCCCAGTCTCCAATATGCCTGAACGCTGGTCGTGCAAAGAGCAGCGCCAGCACTCTCATTTTCTGTGTCCACCGATCCGTCTGTGAAGATGTGGGTGGCTCCTGCTACTGCTATGCTATACATTTGCTCTTCTATTATGCGCTTTAGGATTGTCGGATCATAGGCAGCCTTTTTCATTGGGAGACTTTCTATTACTATTTTGAAAGTAGGCTCTTCCCACGGCGCGGAAGGAGTGTAATTTGGGTGTGGATGATCACCCTCTCTATCAAGAATCATGTTTTTTAAATGTAGTCTGTTTAGGACTTTTCCTGCTCTTGCAACCCAAGAGTTTCCATTGTTTTGGCCTAGTCCAACCACCAAAGCCTGCCGTACTGGGATTGGATCAGAAGAAATAATTATCTTACTGATAATTGTAGCTGTCCTTTGTGATATTCTTTCTTGTAGAGAGGGCAACCCCGTCTCCAGTCTAAGAGTTTCAAGCCTGGTCCACATGGGGGCTCCCAGTGCAGCTCTCATAGCATTGTTTTGGGCAACTTCAAGCTTTTTCCACTGTTGGTGTGATAGATTTGTGAGTGCAGGTGCGGCATAATCGATCACTGATCTGACTGCCTGTACATAGTATGTGCGAAGGACTTGCAGATTGGCTCCTCCAGAAAGGGAAGTTAGCGACCTGAGGATTGCCGTCCGGGCCGCAGTTCGTTCTCTCAAGTATGTGACCTCAGCATTAAAATTCATGTGTGTGTCCAGGATGATTCCTAGATACTGATAGGTGTCGACCCATTCTATTGGTTGACCCTGTACTGTGAGTTGAATGTTGGGCTTCGCTATTTTTATGGGCATGGCCTTTGACTTTGAGGGGTTGAGTTTGATCCCAATCTGTTTTGCCTCTTTACTGATGCAGTCTAAGCATTTGGGTGCAAGGCGCGCCGCATCCCTTCCTTTTATGATGATGACAGAGTCGTCCGCGTAGTTTAGCAGCCTGCAGTGATGTGGGAGTTTCAACCTCATTTGTCTTTCCATTAAACAGTTGAAGAGAAGAGGGCTAAGACTCTGGGCCGAGGTTTCTAATAATTTTATAGGTTATTTTGTCGGCTCCAGGGGATGTATCCTTGGAGTTTTTCTTAGGCCGATTAAGCTCATCCAGTGTGAAGGGGGCATTAGTGTCAGAGACTTCTTCACATGCTGTAAGGATTCTGTGCCACCTTTCTTCCTCTAGTCCGGTCTGTACTGCTAATACATCTGGTGGAAGTTGATTGCTGGCTGCTCTCTCTGAAAACCTGGTTGCCAGTACTTCGGCTTCCTGTTGAGGATCCTTGGGGTGTGGAGCTTTAGGTGTTTTATTCCCTTTGGCCCGGTGAATTTGCTGCCACATCTCTCCGAGAGAGGTGTGTTCATTCAGGTGTGAACACCATTCCAGCCACTTTTGTTCTTTTATTTGTCTGGTCTCTCGATGTACATGTTCCTTGACCTCACAAAGTAAGATCCTGTTGCGGTCACTTGGCTGCTTTTTGTATAGCTTTCTTGTTCTATTGAGTCTATGATTGAGTTCTTTGACACGTTTGCAATAGTACCAATGATCTTTATGGTGTCCGGTGGACTGTTTTTTCAGTGGGATTGAGTGGTTGGCTGCACTTTGAATCGCTCTGACAAATTCTTGTTCTGCCTGATTAATGTCTTCGGGAAGATAATAGTTTCTTTGCCACTCTGAAATGAGGTTTTGAATTCGGTCCCAGTTTGCTAAAGCAAAGTTCCAGGCTTCAGATGGAGGCGGAGGTGGGGTGGGTAGGTCTGACTGAAGATCAATTTGGACCCCATAGTGGTCGCATGTCAGAGTGGGCTCAACTGACCATGTTGCTGCATCTCTTAGGGAGGCTGAAACGAAGGTTAGGTCTAATCTGCCTCCTTGGATGTGGGTAGGTTCATTCTTGTTTAGGATTTGTATTTCTGGAAGCTGGTCCAGTAGATGTGTAATGTGTATGCCGGCTTCATTTGTTTTGTTCGAGCCCAGTGCCAATCGATGATGGGCATTAAAATCTCCACAAATGATTGTGTTTGTTGTTGTCGCGTGTCCAAATAACACAGAGAGATCCATTTTGGCTTGTGGAGACCTGTACACATTGAACACTTCAAGTTTGTCGTGTCTTAGCTCAATGGTGACTCCCATTACCTCTGTCCCTGCTCCACAATTGGGTGGGCTGGTTATGGATTTGGAGATTAGGTCACATTTTGCATAGATTGCACATCCCCTGGATTGCCCATTGACCCATGGAAGGAAGAAGCCTCGATAGCCTGAGATTTTAGGTTCTAATCCGGCTCGAAGCAAGCTCTCCTGTAGTATCAGGATGTCTATGCCCTTGGTTGCTGCTATGCATTGCAAATGTTGCAATTTAGTGCGCAGTCCTTGCGCATTCCATTGCAGGATCTTTAGAATTCTAGGTTCTTGGAATTTGCTGATAATTCCGTGGTATCCATGGAGTCTGATGAACACGCCATGGAAGTTGCAATTGGTGTATAGGTTCTTAGTGGACCTGAAATTGACTCATCAATGTCGCTTTCCGACGAGCTGGACTCTATCTGCTTTTTATGGGGGTGTCTTCTGCCCTGCTGTCTTGACGGTGTGGATATTACATCTTCGAATTTTTTGAGCTTGTGCTCAATTGTCTTCCGAGTCTCTGTGGTTTGCTTGATTCCATGTGAAGACAGCAGACTTTCGATCAACTCAGTAACCAAAGTTTTGAGCATTGGCCAGAGAGCTTCCATTTCAGTGGGAGCACTATTTAATGTTGTGCAGGTTAGGGGCCTAGTGGCTTTTAGACCCTTCTCGGTGGTAACTTTGGCACTGGAATTGCTACTCCTATTGGCCCCAGTGTGCTTGCTGGATGAAATGGGAGGCCGACTGCTTTGAACATGATTCTTGTGTCCTCCATCTTTCTTTTTGTCCTGTACTGTCTTCTCACCCTTCACCATGGCCGATGGTGATGGGCCGTGTACCCCCTCTTCCTGAATGGGTAGACCCCACGCGGTTTTAGTGGGCATGGGAGCTGGTATTCATTTTAGTGGGAGTTTCGGCTCCGCTGTAGGCGTGGTGGGGTTCGTTTGAAGCCTTTTGAGCCTTTCAAGTTCCAGGCATCGCGGAACAACTTGAGAGTCGCACCCTATCTCAAGAACGGCGAAGAATGTTAGGTAGAGAAATAGAAACAATTGAATGGAAGCTACAAGAATCATACAAAACCCAGCAGAGGCAAAGAGAGCAAAAGGCCATCAGTGAAATAGAAAGAAATCCGAAATATTTTTTCTCCTATGCAAAATCAAGATCAAAAACCACATCTAGTATCGGGCCCCTGCGAAAGGGAGATGGAACTTTCACCGATGACAACAAAGAAATGAGCGAGCTACTGAGGACGCAGTACGATTCTGTTTTCAGCGAGCCATTAAACACACTAAAGATTGATAACCCAAATGAATTTTTCATGGATACGATACCAACATCAAATCATATATCAGACGTCACCCTATCCTCACTGGATTTTGAAGAAGCCATAAACAGTATGCCTATGCACTCTGCAGCAGGCCCGGATTCCTGGAACTCCATAGCAAGGCATGATGTGCCTTGGAACAATTTGGGCACTTTGCCTGAACAGGGTGGTTTGCCTTGAATTTATCAATACATGTTTTTGTATCATGGGGCTGGCTGCAGACTCCGTACCTCACTGGGCGTTGGCAGCCATCTTTGTGATGCCCAAATCTCTGACATCTAAAGCATCTTAGGGGTTCTGGGGTGTAAGGCCTGTGTTGGAACACACCCCAGATTCCAAGGTCAAGTTTCTCCGGGATCCGTCCTCTTACTGTGAGAAGGACTTGTCGAGTTTCCTGTTTTGTGGTTCGTACTTGGCATCTCTCTACTGACACCACATAGTTCAGCTTTTCGAGATGGCCAAGGGCCATATGCAAGTGATAGTGGAGGACAATGATTTTACTTATTTTATCCTCTGGTTTCAGTTCCTCACATTTTGCGTATTTTTTTAGAATCGTAGCGGCCGACTCGTCTTTAGGCCTCAGAATGTATTCTCCTTTGACTATAACTTCCATATTGCTATGATAATATAACAACACTCAGGAGCTCCGGTTAACACACCCTCTCACTGAGACTATCAGCGCCTGACTGAGATTGCGAAGTCGGATTGCGAAAGGGATCTGGGAGTTATGATTAGTAAGAATTTAAAACAAAAGGATCAATGCATGAATGTTCGTAATAAGGCGAATAGGACACTGGGATTTATTAATCGAAGCGTTAGTAACAAGACTCCTGGTGTGGTTCTTAAGCTATATCTTGCTCTGGTTAGGCCCCATTTAGATTATGCAGTTCAGTTTTGGTCGCCGTATTATAGAATGGATATAAGTTCACTTGAACGTGTCCAACGTAGGATGACTAAGTTAATTCCCCAAATTAGAAATCTTTTATTTGAAGAAAGATTAACAAAGCTTAAGTTGCATTCACTGGAAAGGCGAAGAGTTCGGGGAGACATGATAGAGGTTTACAAGTGGATGAATGGACATAACAAAGGAGATATTAATAGGGTATTAAAAGTATCAACACAAGACAGAACACGAAACAATGGGTATAAAATGGATAAGTTTAGATTTAGGAAAGACTTGAGTAAATACTGGTTCGGTAACAGGGTTGTTGATTTGTGGAACCAATTACCCCGTAACGTGGTGGAGGTGGGATCCCTCGATTGCTTCAAGCATGGGTTGGAGAAGTAAATGAGTGGGATTGGGTGGTTATAGATAGGAGCTGCCTCGTATGGGCCAAGAGGCCTTTTGCAGTTACCTTTGTTCTTATGTATCAAGAGCTTTGCTAAAGTCAAGGTACACAACATCACAATCCTTACCACTATCAACTGCCTCAACTATGCTGAAATAAAAAGTTAGCAAATTTGTTAAACATGAACGGTTATTTGTAAAACCATGTTGCCACTCATTTATTAATTTATGTTTTTCAAGATGGAGACGAATTGTATTTGCAATTATCGATTCAAGTAACTTTCCCACAATAGACGTTAGGCTAATTGGCCGATAGTTTGACGCAAGTGATCTATCTCCTTTCTTAAAAATTGGTACCACATTAGCTACCTTCTATGACTCTGGCACTCTGCCTGTCTCTATTGATTTATTAAATATGGTAGGCAGTGGCTCGGAAAGCTCCTCTTTGCATTCTTTAAGCACCCTGGCAAACACTTCATCCGGCCCTGGGGATTTGTTTGCTTTTAGTTTTTCTAATTGTTTAATTACATCCTCCCTGGTACACTAGTCTAGTGTCCTAGTGTCTAGTGTCCTGGCTAAACTAGTCAACCTGTCCTCATTCCCACCCACACAGACTTGTTGGGCTGAAGGCATATTGTTAAGTTCTTCTTTAGTTAATACAGATATAAAATATTTGTTAAAAATACTACTCATCTCCTTGTCATTATCCGTTATTTGACCTGTCTCAGAGTTTAATGGAACTATCCTTTCCCTAGTCTTAGTTCGATATAACTGAAAAAAACCTTTAGGATTTGACTTTGCTTGCTCTGCTATGCGAATTTCATAGTTTCTTTTTGCTTTCCTTATCTCTTTTTTTAACATTTCTAACCAGTTGTATGAATTCCTGTTCTAAACAGGAATTCATACAACTGGTTGTATGAATGGGTGACTTTTAATTTTAAAGTCACCCAAATGTATGGGTGACTTTAATTTTAGTGGAATAAACTGGTTGAACAAAACAGGGAATAGTGAAGCAGAAGATTTTCTAGAATTAATTGACGATTGCTTTCTTACGCAACACATTAAGGAACCAACACGGGAAAATAATATTTTAGATTTAGTGTTAACTAACAGGGAAACGCAAATTAATGACATCGAAATAGGGAGTGAGCTAGGGAGCAGTGATCACAAAGAAATCAGATTTAGCATAGAATGGAATAGACCAGTAGGAGAAAATTCTGTTAAAGTGCCAGATTTTCGAAAAGCTGATTTTAATAGCCTAAGAAATTTTTTGGGTCAAATTGATTGGAAAGGCTTGGGTATGGGGTGTGGGCCGGTCTTGGAGCGAGACATGAACCCAGCGATAGGTGACTTAAATGGGGATTTCGATGTGGATTCAATATATAACTTATTTAAGAATATTCTAAACAAAGCACAGGAACGTAGTATACCATACAAATTGAATAGATCGTATACTAATGACCCAAAGTGGATAACAAAGAATTTGAAGAACCTTATAGGTAAAAAGAGAGCTTGGTACAAAAGGATTAAAAATGGGGAGGTCACTTTAGAACAGGAATTCGTACAACTGGTTAGAAATGTTAAAAAAGAGATAAGGAAAGCAAAAAGAAACTATGAAGTTCGCATAGCAGGGCAAGCAAAGACAAATCCTAAAGGGTTTTTTCAGTTATATCGTACTAAGACTAGGGAAAGGATAGGTCCATTAAAAAACTGAGACAGGTCAAATAACAGATAGTGATGAAGAGATGAGTAGTATTTTTAATAAATATTTTGTATCTGTATTTACTAAAGAGGAACTTAACAATATGCCTTCAGCCGAACAAGTCTATGTGGGTGGGGACGAGGACAGGTTGACGAGTTTAGCAGTTACCAGGGAGGATGTTCTTAAACAAATAGTAAAACTCAAACCAAACAAATCCCCAGGGCCGGATGAAGTGTTTGCTAGGGTGCTTAAAGAATGCAAAGAGGAGCTTTGTGACCCACTGTCAACCATATTTAATAAATCAATAGAGTCAGGCAGAGTGCCAGAGTTTTGGAAAGTTGCTAATGTGATACCAGTTTTTAAGAAAGGAGATAGATCACTTGCGTCTAACTATCGACCAATTAGCCTAACGTCTATTGTGGGAAAGTTACTCGAATCTATAATAGCAAATAAAATTCGTCTTCATCTTGAAAAACATAAATTAATAATTGAGTCGCAACATGGTTTTTTGAATGGCCGTTCATGTTTAACAAATTTGTTGTCTTTTTGTTCTAGCGTTGTTGAGGCAGTTGATGGTGGTGGGGATTGCGATGTTGTGTGCCTTGACTTTGGCAAAGCTTTTGATGCGGTGCCGCATGAAGGACTGATTGAGGAAGTGGAGTCTCATGGTATTGGGGGTGCTATATTGGGCTGGATTGGGGCGTGGCTGTGCCAAGGGAGGCGGGGAGTTGGTGTGAATGGAATCGGGTCGGAGTGGGAGGGTGTTGTGGGTGGAGTGCCTCGGGGCTCTGTCCTGGGACCTCTGTTGTTTGTAATATATATGGGTGATTTGGATTCAGGTTTGAGTAGCAACATTTGCAAATTTGCCGATGATACGGGGATCGGTGGGGAAGTTAATTCGGAGGAGGGCTCACTATCGCTTCGGGTTGATCTGGATGGGGTTTTGGGGTGGTCAAGGGATTGGCAGATGCAGTTTGGTGCTGATGGGTGTGGGGTTCTGAGGTTGGGTGGTGATGATGGAGTTGCGGGGTGCGAGCTGGGTGGTGTTGTGGTTGCGAAGTCGGATTGCGAGGGGGATCTGGGAGTTGTGATTGGTGGGAATTTGGGGCAGGGGGATCAATGCATAAATGTTCGTGGTGGGGCAAATCGGACAATTGGATTTGTTGGTCGCAGCGTTGGTGACGGGACGCCTGGTGTGGTTCTCAAGCTGTGTCTTGCTCTGGTTGGGCCCCATTTGGATTGTGCAGTTCGGTTTTGGTCGCCATATTATAGAGTGGATGTGGATTCACTTGAGCGTGTCCAGCGTGGGATGACTGAGTTAGTTCCCCGAATTGGAGGTCTTTCGTATGAGGAGGGATTGGCGGGGCTTGGGTTGCATTCACTGGAGAGGCGAGGGGTTGGGGGTGACGTGATGGAGGTTTGCGGGTGGATGAGTGGACATGGCCGGGGGGATGTTGGTGGGGTGTTGGGGGTATCAACACGGGACGGAGCGCGAGGCAGTGGATATGGATTGGATGGGTTTGGATTTGGGGGGGACTTGGGTGGATGCTGGTTCGGTGGCGGGGTTGTTGGTTTGTGGAGCCAGTTGCCGCGTGGCATTGTGGAGGTGGGGTCCCTCGATTGTTTCGGGCACGGGTTGGACAGGTATATGAGTGGGATTGGGTGGTTATAGAATAGGAGCTGCCTCGTATGGGCCAATAGGCCTTCTGCAGTTACCTTTGTTCTTATGTTCTTATGTTCTTAAACTGACTTCCCCATTCTTAATCCTTTTGTACCAAGCACTCTTTTTACCTATAAGGTTCTCTAAATTATTTGTTATCCAATTTGGGTCATTAGTATTCGATCTATTCAATTTGTATGGTATACTACGTTCCTGTGCTTTGTTTAGAATATTCTTAAATAAGTTATATATTAAATCCACATCGAAATCCCCTTTTACGTCACCTATCGCTGGGTTCATGTCTCGCTCCAAGACCGGCCCACACCCCATACCCAAGACTTTCCTATCTATTTGACCCAAAAAATTTCTTAGGCTATTAAAATCAGCTTTTCGAAAATCTGGCACTTTAACAGAATTTTCTCCTACAGGTCTATTCCATTCTATGCTAAATCTGATTACTTAAGAACATAAGAACATAAGAACAGAGGCAACTGCAGAAGGCCTATTGGCCCATACGAGGCAGCTCCTATTTATAACCACCCAATCCCACTCATATACTTGTCCAACCCATGCTTGAAACAATCGAGGGACCCCACCTCCACAATGTTACGCGGCAATTGGTTCCACAAATCAACAACCCTGTTACTGAACCAGTATTGACCCAAGTCTTTCCTAAATCTAAACTTATCCAATTTATATCCATTGTTTCGTGTTCTGTCCTGTGTTGATACTTTTAATACCCTATTAATATCCCCCCGGTTATGTCCATTCATCCACTTGTAAACCTCTATCATGTCACCCCTAACTCTTCGCCTTTCCAGTGAATGCAACTTAAGCTTTGTTAATCTTTCTTCATATGAAAGATTTCTAATTTGGGGAATTAACTTAGTCATCCTACGCTGGACACGTTCAAGTGAATTTATATCCATTCTATAATATGGCGACCAAAACTGAACTGCATAATCTAAATGGGGCCTAACTAGAGCAAGATATAGCTTGAGAACCACACCAGGTGTCTTGTTACTAACGCTGCGATTAATAAATCCAAGTGTCCGATTTGCCTTATTACGAACATTTATGCATTGATCCTTTTGTTTTAAATTCTTACTAATCATAACTCCCAGATCCCTTTCGCAATCCGACTTCGCAATCACAACACCATCTAGCTCGTATCTTGTAACTCTATCATCATTACCTAACCTCAGAACTTTACATTTATCAGCATTAAACTGCATCTGCCAATCCTTTGACCATTTCAAAACCCTATCTAGATCAACTTGAAGTGATAGTGAGTCCTCCTCCGAATTAATTTCCCTACCGATTTTCGTATCATCGGCAAATTTGCAAATGTTGCTACTCAAACCTGAATCTAAATCATTTATATATATTATAAACAACAGAGGTCCCAGGACAGAGCCTTGAGGCACTCCACTTACAACATTTTCCCACTCTGACTTGATTCCATTTATACTAACTCTCTGTTTCCTTTGGTATAGCCATGCCCTAATCCAGCTTAATATAGCACCCCCAATACCATGAGACTCTATCTTTTTAATCAGTCTTTCATAAGAACATAAGAACAAAGGTAACTGCAGAAGGCCTATTGGCCCATACGAGGCAGCTCCTATTCTATAACCACCCAATCCCACTCATATACTTGTCCAACCCGTGCTTGAAACAATCGAGGGACCCCACCTCCACAATGTTACGCGGCAATTGGTTCCACAAATCAACAACCCTGTTACTGAACCAGTATTTACCCAAGTCTTTCCTAAATCTAAACTTATCCAATTTATATCCATTGTTTCGTGTTCTGTCCTGTGTTGATACTTTTAATACCCTATTAATATCCCCCCGGTTATGTCCATTCATCCACTTGTAAACCTCTATCATGTCACCCCTAACTCTTCGCCTTTCCAGTGAATGCAACTTAAGCTTTGTTAATCTTTCTTCATATGAAAGATTTCTAATTTGGGGAATTAACTTAGTCATCCTACGCTGGACACGTTCAAGTGAATTTATATCCATTCTATAATATGGCGACCAAAACTGAACTGCATAATCTAAATGGGGCCTAACTAGAGCAAGATATAGCTTGAGAACCACACCAGGTGTCTTGTTACTAACGCTGCGATTAATAAATCCAATCGATTCATGTGGCACTGTATCAAAAGCTTTGCTAAAGTCAAGGTATACAACATCGCAATCCTTACCACTATCAACTGCCTCAACAATGCTAGAATAAAAAGATAACAAATTTGTTAAACATGAACGGCCATTTATAAAACCATGTTGCGACTCAATTATTAATTTATGTTTTTCAAGATGAAGACGAATTTTATTTGCTATTATAGATTCGAGTAACTTTCCCACAATAGACGTTAGGCTAATTGGTCGATAGTTAGACGCAAGTGATCTATCTCCTTTCTTAAAAACTGGTATCACATTAGCAACTTTCCAAAACTCTGGCACTCTGCCTGACTCTATTGATTTATTAAATATGGTTGACAGTGGGTCACAAAGCTCCTCTTTGCATTCTTTAAGCACCCTGGCAAACACTTCATCCGGCCCTGGGGATTTGTTTAGTTTGAGTTTTACTATTTGTTTAAGAACATCCTCCCTGGTAACTGCTAAACTCGTCAACCTGTCCTCGTCCCCACCCACATAGACTTGTTCGGCTGAAGGCATATTGTTAAGTTCCTCTTTAGTAAATACAGATACAAAATATTTATTAAAAATACTACTCATCTCTTCATCACTATCTGTTATTTGACCTGTCTCAGTTTTTAATGGACCTATCCTTTCCCTAGTCTTAGTACGATATAACTGAAAAAACCCTTTAGGATTTGTCTTTGCTTGCCCTGCTATGCGAACTTCATAGTTTCTTTTTGCTTTCCTTATCTCTTTTTTAACATTTCTAACTTTTTACTTTGTGATCACTGTTCCCTAGCTCACTCCCTATTTCGTTGTCTTTAATTTGTGTTTCCCTGTTAGTTAACACTAAATCTAAAATATTATTTTCTCGCGTTGGTTCCTTAATGTGTTGCGTAAGAAAGCAATCGTCAATTAATTCTAGAAAATCATCTGCTTCACTATTCCCTGTTTTCTTCACCCAGTTTATTCCACTAAAATTAAAGTCACCCATGACATAAATACTGTTAGATCTTGTTGCTCTAGATATTTCATCCCATAGATGCTTTGCTTCCATTCTGTCTAAATTTGGTGGCCTATATATAACTCCTATTATAATATTATTTGCGTTTTCTGTGTGTGGCTCAGTTTTGATTCCATCTTTGAGACTACATTTCAAATTGTCCCTAACATATATGGGTACTCCCCCTCCTCGTCTAATATATATATCTGTGTGAAATAGTTTAAATCCATTTATTTGATATTCAGCTAATAGTTCTCTATTTTCTACTTTCATCCACGTTTCGGTAAGTGCAATAATATCTATTTTTCCTGTGCAGACAAGAGCATTTAATTCGTTAATTTTATTTCTTAGACTTCTACTGTTAGTGTAATATACCCTAAGTGAATTGTTATTTTGAGGCCCTTTTCTTTCCCTGACATTTTGCCAATTCTTTTCTCCTGCAAACACATACTTTTATTACCTCCTTCCTCCAAATCAATTCCCATACCACTATCTACTAACAGTTTAAACCCAAACAAACACCTCTAACCACTGGTTCCAACGAGTTCGCAACCGCAACAACCCCAGCCCTCGATAGATGCACCCCATCACGAGCATACATTTCATTTCTTCCATAGAAGTGTTCCCAGTTGTCTATGAAAGATATTGCATTTGATTTGCAATGTCTTTCCAGGCGGCAATTGACACCAATTGCCCTCGACATCCATTCATTTCCCACTCCCTTTGTTGGAAGAATGCCACATACGATTGGGATTCCTCCCTTGCTCCTAACTAATTCAATGGCTGTCCTGAATCTCTGTATTAGTTCCTCACTCCTAACACACCCAACATCATTACCCCCTGCACTAATACAAATAATGGGTTTGTTCCCATTTCCCGTCATAATATCATTCTTGTTTCCAACAATATCACCAATTCCAGCTCCCGGATAGCAAACCCTTAATATGTTCCCCCTATTTCTGGAACAAAACGTTCTGTCTAAATACCTCACCTGGGAATCTCCCACAACCAAAATTCGCTTCGGTACCTCCTTAACCTTCTGAGCAGCCTGAGGGGCCTGTGCTCCGCCGCTCCTCGCTGATTTTCGTTTCGAGTGAACTGCAGGGTCACCACAGCACCCGTCCTCCAACAACGGCAAATAAATTTTCTATCCTTAGGGCGTCTGTAGGCGGCCTTGTCAAGGTCTTCTTAATTAAGGCCCCTGTCCTTAACGACTCTCCACGATGAGGTCCCGTCAACACTGGTCTCCTCCATCGTTTCCTCCCGAAGTGTTACGAACCCGGATCCAGCGTCCGAGCCTGGAGCAGTAACAACCACGCCATCTGTGGGTCAGCTCCCGAAACCCCTGCCAAACGGACGACGACACCTAGTGAGGACAGCGTGTACTGGCCTCGAGGACCAGTTTCCAGTCTGGTTCAACGCTCAACACCGCCGCTCCTGACCTCTGGTGAGGTGGTGCTCCGACGACAGCGCCATCTATGGACTGGATACGTCAGGTGTTTGTGCCCGCGCCCGTAAGTGAGGTGGTTTGGTGTCCCAGTTATTGATGACGTGTCTGTTTACAGAGTCGACCTGGGACCACTGTGCTGAAGGTTGAGTCAGTCTACCCGAGGCAGCCAGTCTCCATACTGTGAAGTTTGCTGCAGCTGTTGTGACGTCGTCCCCCCGGAAGAACACTGTGGTGTGTTAGCCTGCCAGTGGAGTGGCAGTGAAAGGATTTACCCGGGACCGACTGTTGGAGACGATAATCCACTGGGGTATTGAGGACAGGAGGGTGATTTGTGATATCACACGAGACTCCTGTCTAGGGCGTACCCCTTTTATCGTTCGTGGAGTGGCCGTACCAGCCTTGGTGGCTCAGTACCTGCCAGCAGACCTGCTGGACGTGTGGTTGACGGCCTCCACGACGGTGCCCCCAGTGGACCTGTGTTTTGGCTGACCTGTGGCCAGGGTAGGCTCGGCATTCTCAGAAGACACGTCTTGAGGCCACGAAGAAAGCACCGCAGACTCGGCACCTAGCTTCTTGATCCAGAGACTTCTGCAGAAGACTATATTGTGCATAATCCCCTTGTATAGTGTTAATACCCCTCCCCCTGTGCACTTTTTGATTTTATATATTTAATCGGTGATGGTGTTAAGTATAATATTAAGTTCTTAACTTTCTTTCCCTACTCCCTTTTAAGTTACTTGCGTCACGGATCTCATCCCTTGATAGCCACTACTGGCTTGGGAACGGATACATATATCTTCCTCTAACAACATCAGAGTGAGAACCCCGTTGCGTCCCGAGAGGGCCGTAACATAATTGGCATCCCCAGCGGGATCCGTCCCCTTGTTAAGTATGTTTGACAGGGGTGGTGAAGTGGCGTAATCCCTGTATATAATTCCCCCTGTGTGACGATTGTGACGTTATACGTCCTGTGCGGTGCTCAGAGTGACTAAGTGCGATATTGTGCAATGCGGTGCTCGCTGTGATTAAGCGATTAAGTGCAATATTGACTAGTGCGGTGCTCAGTGATTCGGTGCAATATTGTAGAGCGAAGTGTTCGCTTGGACTCAGTGCAATATTGGGTAGTGCGGTGCCCGGAGTGATTACGTGCAATATTGGCAAGTGCAGTGTTTGGTGCAATATTGGCGTAGAACAGTGCTCGGTGTGTTAAGTGCTAACGTGTAAGCAGTGTGTTAAGTGCTAAGTGTTCCATCTGTGACAATGGCAGACAAAGCTACCATCGATGATCTGGACGAGGTTCAGGCTTTTCTGAACAGAGAAGATTGTCTTGCCAGATTAAAATATTTGAGCAAACCAGAGCTTGTACTAGTGAGCGCCTACCTGGAGATCAAGATCCGTGCCAGTGATTCCCGTGTGGAGATCTTGTCCAAGGTTCACCGGCACCTGAAGGCAGAAGAGAAACAGGGGAGCGAGACTCCTAGTACAAGGGAAGGTGAGGAAATAGCTTCCACGGAAAAGGAAGATAAGGGCAGTGACGTTGACAGTGATGCAGGCGAGCTTAATATCAGCTTCCTAACAGTCAAGATGCGTGCCCTAGAGATCAATCGCGAGATAGAGTGGAAGAAGTTAGAATTAGAACGAGAATTAAAAGATAAAGAGATGGAGATGAAAGATAAGGAAATGGCGATGAGGCGTTTAGAATTGGAAGAAAGGAAAGAAGAACGAGAAAGAGAAGAGAGACGAGAAAGAGAAGAACGAGAAAGAGAAGAGAGACGAGAAAGAGAACAGTGAGAGAGAGAGGAAAACGAAAGACAGAGACAACATGAACTAGAAGTATTACGATTAGGCGGTGGTCGGAGGCCAACAACGGACACCAGCGGTTTCGATCCGGTAAGGAACATCAAAATGGTCCCCAAATTCCATGAGAAGGAAGTGTCAAAGTTCTTTGCAGCCTTCGAGAAAGTCGCTGCCTCTTTGGAGTGGCCAAGGGAGAATTGGGCCATCATGATACAGTCAGTCTTGACTGGGAAGGCCCAAATCGCTTGCTTACTCCACGTTATCCCTTGACGACTCCGGCGATTACGACAAGGTGAAGAAGGTTGTGCTCATGGCGTACCAATTGGTACCTGAGGCGTACAGGCAAAAGTTCAGAAACCTGAAGAAGACCTCAGAGCACACTTTCACCGAGTTCGCCACGATCAAGGAGCGACTTTTCCAGGAATGGTGTGCCTCTCGGAAGGTGGAGACCAGGGAAGACCTCGAGCAGCTGATTCTGCTCGAGGACTTCAAGGATTGTTTGTCTGGAGACCTCAAGACGTACTTAGAGGAACAGCAGGTAGAGACCTTGAGTGCAGCAGCCACCATGGCTGAAGAGTATATCCTGACTCATAGGCCGTCTGCTAAGTACGTCCCGAGGAATTACCAGCGCCGCTTTGACAGACCTCAGGACGATGAAGAGGAAAGACCCGTCCCACAAAGTGCTAAGAAGACGCCCCCAAGTAGCCCCCGAAGAACAAGTCCTAGCAGTCCGAAACACCGGAGCCCGAGGAGGAATATGGTGTGCTGGACTTGTGGGCAGAAAGGGCATATAGCTGCTAGGTGCCGAGGCAGAAGAGGTGGCAGCGCACGTAGAGAGGTGATGATGATGAGCTGTGTTACACCACCAGTAGGAAACCAGTCTACGACGACGCAGGAAGGACCAAGTTTGTTGGCCCCTCACACTTCAACCGGGTATGTAACGAGTGATCATACTGGTAGATCAATTGTAGTGCTCAGAGATAGTGGAGCAGCCCAGTCCCTGATCGTGAAGAGCTCGTTACCCGAGGGAGTAAGTGTGAACGGGAGACGACAGGTTGTCCTGGTTGGGTTTCCGAGAACGCAGTATATCGCCCCCTTAGTGCCAGTACATCTCGACTCGCCTTATTTCAGCGGCACATGTGCGTTGGCAGTAGTCGATACCCTCCCTGTGGCTGGGATTGACGTGGTACTAGCCAACGACTTGGTGACCGATTGGAGCACCAATCATCCCAAGATAGCGGACGAGTCAGCCAGAACATCAAAGTCTGAGGTGTCTACAGGCAATGGTAATGTCCAGGTAAAGACAGACCCGGATGTAACTATGTTTAATTTGTCCTCTCGCCTACAGATTGAGAACGTTCTAGCAGTGTCTCCTGATTCTCTCGACAAGGAACATGAGGTTACGATGGCAGAGGTACCTGAGCAAGAAGAGAGGCCTTGTGTGTGGGCACCCACGGATACCAACGAGTCTGGAGCGAAGGCGGATGTGTGCTTGCGGTATGGCAAGTTACAGCGTGTAGTGAACCAGCCAGAGATTCCCCAGACGTCAGAGGTAGGTGCGGTGTGTTCAAAAGGTCTAGTGCCCTCTTCTGTCCAAGCCAGGCTAGTGGATGGTGTCTGCTGTGGACATGACAAGCTCAGGAAACTTATCCCTCGACTTACCAAATGTTTCCTATCGGTATTTTGTTTGATTCTCGTATGTGTTCTCGTTTGCGCTCTCAGTGAGGACCGGTGGACGACCCGACGAATGATGGCTCCCATGAACATCGTGAAGAGGTCCCAGGGATTGGAGATTTGTACTGCAGGTGTTGCAGTTGAAGAAGGGACCTGGAAGGTGATGGTTGATACAGGAGGTACGACATGTGATAATATGAGTGACTGTTTCCGACAGGTTGACACCCCCCGCGTGATTGCTGAGCCTCAACACAGCGTTATGCGGAACGTTGGTCGACCTGACGGTGACAGAGCGAATGCCACCTGCGACGTACGAACAGCCCCGTTGGGACTAGGTGTGGACCTAGTAGAGTATGCTGCAAGTACTGTTTTACCCACTGTCGCTATCACTCTGAATTATCAGACCCCTGTATTCCAGGTTCCTGTCTCCCTGAAGGACCATCGGACCGGTACCAGAAATGCCGTCTGTGATCAGCCGTCATCGGTGCAACGACGCAGAGAAGTGTCGAATCACCCCAGATCGTGTCTACACGGATCCTTACTAGAGAGGTGTGAGAGGATGCCCCTGCTTGACATCGCAGTGGAGATGTGGACAATTACATCAGACAGGACATCGCCTTCAATCTTCAAGCTCCCTTTGTGCCAGGGTTCCTTAGTACAGTTCTGTAGACGAGACAGCCTCGCCATCTCAGATTATAAAGCATGTGTGTCCATTTGGAGTTGTGTCGTCGTACTAATTTGGTTTGTGTTTCTTTTTATAGAACCCCAAACCAAATTCTTTTTGGTGGGGAGGTGTTACGAACCCGGATCCAGCGTCCGAGCCTGGAGCAGTAACAACCACGCCATCTGTGGGTCAGCTCCCGAAACCCCCGCCAAACGGACGACGACACCTAGTGAGGACAGCGTGTACTGGCCTCGAGGACCAGTTTCCAGTCTGGTTCAACGCTCAACACCGCCGCTCCTGACCTCTGGTGAGGTGGTGCTCCGACGACAGCGCCATCTATGGACTGGATACGTCAGGTGTTTGTGCCCGCGCCCGTAAGTGAGGTGGTTTGGTGTCCCAGTTATTGATGACGTGTCTGTTTACAGAGTCGACCTGGGACCACTGTGCTGAAGGTTGAGTCAGTCTACCCGAGGCAGCCAGTCTCCATACTGTGAAGTTTGCTGCAGCTGTTGTGACGTCGTCCCCCCGGAAGAACACTGTGGTGTGTTAGCCTGCCAGTGGAGTGGCAGTGAAAGGATTTACCCGGGACCGACTGTTGGAGACGATAATCCACTGGGGTATTGAGGACAGGAGGGTGATTTGTGATATCACACGAGACTCCTGTCTAGGGCGTACCCCTTTTATCGTTCGTGGAGTGGCCGTACCAGCCTTGGTGGCTCAGTACCTGCCAGCAGACCTGCTGGACGTGTGGTTGACGGCCTCCACGACGGTGCCCCCAGTGGACCTGTGTTTTGGCTGACCTGTGGCCAGGGTAGGCTCGGCATTCTCAGAAGACACGTCTTGAGGCCACGAAGAAAGCACCGCAGACTCGGCACCTAGCTTCTTGATCCAGAGACTTCTGCAGAAGACTATATTGTGCATAATCCCCTTGTATAGTGTTAATACCCCTCCCCCTGTGCACTTTTTGATTTTATATATTTAATCGGTGATGGTGTTAAGTATAATATTAAGTTCTTAACTTTCTTTCCCTACTCCCTTTTAAGTTACTTGCGTCACGGATCTCATCCCTTGATAGCCACTACTGGCGTGGGAACGGATACATATATCTTCCTCTAACAACATCAGAGTGAGAACCCCGTTGCGTCCCGAGAGGGCCGTAACACGAAGTCTCAGCCATCGTACCTCCTCCCACAGGGAATCCATCTCTGCTCTTGGAGCTCCAGCCAGACTCACCAAATCCTTCCATTATTGCAATAATAATCTATATAATAATAATTTAATCAGCATTAAACTGCATCTGCCAATCTTTTGACCTTTTCAAAACCCAATTTAGATCAACTTGAAGTGATAGTGAGTCTTCTTCTGTGTTAATTTCCCTGCCGATTTTTGTATCATCGGCAAATTTGCAAATGTTGCTACTCAAGAGTCAGGCGCATACAGTCGCAGTGAGAGGGTGTGTTAGCCAGATTGTTGTTGTTGTTTAAGATTCGCTACTCAGAACAATAAGTTCCGGTAGCACGGGCTATGGTGAGCCCGTAAGTGGAGGCTCTTTGGAGCCATTATCTGTATCAGTGGCTGTTACAGATGTGGCGATGGATGGGGGTGGATGGATGGGGGGTGTTCATGATGGTTTTCAGCCTGGAGGGCTGGCTATACCAGTTATGGAGCTGGTGGGGTTAGTGTAGACCCCGAGGTTTTCCGTTTTTTCTTTGCCTGCGACTTTGGCTGAGCAGTGCTGTCGTTAGAGTATGGTGACGTGGCCTCCATGAGGAAGTCTTGAGCCGTGTAGGTGTCGTATTTGTGATGCGGCGGTGGAGCTTTTATGATTTCCTCGTCTAAGGAGTCTGTATCCTCCGTAGTGGGCGTTTTTGTCTTTCGCCTCGCAGCCTTAGGTAGGTTTAGGTGTCGTTGATTGGTGGTTGTAGCTATTTCAGGAGCGCTGGTGGTGCTGTTATCGTTTGTAGACAGCACGTCTGCTAGCGCGGCTGCTGAGATAGTGATGGTAGGAGTGTTGGGATCTGGAGAAGGAATTACCTCTGTTTGTGTCGCCCGGGTCATGGGCGGTTCTGGAGTCGGTGTTGAAGTTGACCACCTGTTCGTCCTGGTGGTAGTCTCCGGAGTGGTAGAGGAGGCAGTGAGATTTACGCTAGTGGCTATGATGGGGGCCAGGCCATTGTCTATGTATAATGCGTTTAGTTCACTGACAAAGCGCTGGTTGTCTGGTCCTGCAAGCCTTTCCGCTAGTTTAAGAAGACCAGGGATAATGCCTGCACATGATGCAGGGGGCTGTGAAGGAGCCTGTGGGACCTTGGGTCCACAATGAGAAGGCTGTGTCGCCTGCTGGGAGGAGCCACCTATTGGTAAGACCAGAAAGTCTTCTGGTCGACTAGTGAGAGCTAAGGGGGTGGGTTGAACGCTTGGGGCTCTGGTCGAGGAGGTAGGCGAGTTGTTTCTTTTGGCTTCAACCTGGGCCTTGATGATTTCCTGTCTGCGGGGGCAGCAGTAGGAAATTGCGGGGTGATTGCCATCACAGAGCAAGCAGTGATGGACTGTTTCCTTGCATATGGAGTAATGATGGTCCAGTGCGCACAGGCTGCACCTCTGGACAGGGTGCTGACACTTGTTGGTCGGGTGGGAGACCAACAAGGGAGAGCTCGTAGCACTTAAAGCAATGCTGGATCTCATGGTATCGTTCCTTTTTTATTTAGTGAGGTAGTATTTTTAGGCCGAAGCAGTAGAATCCTTGTGTGGCAGCCTGGGTGGCCACAGCTATGGTGGTGAACGTAATCTTCATTGATGTTTTGTCGGTGTTGCAGAACTCTAGGTTGAATACCGACAGGTTTGGATTTTCGTTCTCGATATTGTCCATGATATGATGTTGAGGTCGCTCAGCGATCCACCGGCTGGTCCTGCTGGTAAAAATAGTTCTTCCGGCCAGGAACTGACGTGGGAAGTGAGGATGTAGGTAGTACTCTGCGAAGAATGGCATCGTTAGTGAGGAGTTTTTCTAGCTCCTCTTCGCATGAAAAGTAAAGGACAATATCTTCACCTTCCTGACTAATGTCAGCGGGTTTGAGGCCAGTTACGTCCTTCAGGACCTTTAAAGTATTGATTCATCCGATAGCATGACCGTCATATTGGAGTAGCTCTGACCTTAAGACGTTTGGGTCGCATTGTGACCACACTGCGCCTTGTGATGTGTTGGCGGGAGACGTCTCTCCCGTCCTGTACTCACCTAATCGTACTCACCTAATCGTGCTTGCGGGGGTTGAGCTTTGGCTCTTTGGTCCCGCCTCTCAACTGTCAATCAACTGGTGTACAGATTCCTGAGCCTACTGGGCTCTATCATACCTACATTTGAAACTGTGTATGGAGTCAGCCTCCACCACATCACTTCCTAGTGCATTCCATTTATTAACTACTCTGACACTGAAAAAATTCTTTCTAACGTCTCTGTGGCTCATTTGGGTACTAAGTTTCCACCTGTGTCCCCTTGTTCGTGTCCCACCCGTGCTGAAGAGTTTGTCTTTGTCCACCCTGTCAATTCCCCTGAGAATTTTGTAGGTGGTTATCATGTCTCCCCTTACTCTTCTGTTTTCCAGGGATGTGAGGTTCAGCTCCTTTAGCCTTTCCTCGTAGCTCAATCCTCTCAGTTCCGGGACGAGCCTGGTGGCATGTGTGTTAGCCGGAGCTCCTGAGTGTCGTTATATTATCATAACAATATGGAAGTTGAGGTGAAGGAACTGATGAGTCTGGTTGGGGCTCTGAGGACAGAGTTGGACTCTCGACGGGAGGAGGTACGACAGCTGAAACAACAACAAGAAGGAACGAAGGAGGTGACCAGTAGTAAAAAGACTTCGTCTTGGATAGTTGTAAAGGACAGGGGCCTTAAGAAGACTGATAAAACCGCCTACAGACGCCCTAAGAACGTCTAATTCATTTGATGTATTGGAGGACGAGTGTTGTAGTGAGACTGTGGATCACGCAAAAGGGAAAGCAACGAAGCGCAGGCCCCTCAGAGAGTAAAGGAAGTACTTAAATTTGCATATTTGCAAATGTTGCTTTCATATGTTTAACAAATTTGTTATCTTTTTATTCTAGCATAGTTGAGGCAGTTGATAGTGGTAAAGATTGTGATGTTGTGTACCTTGACTTTAGCAAAGCTTTTGATACAGTGCCACATGAAAGACTGATTAAAAAGATAGAGGCTGATGGTATTGGGGGTGCTATATTAAGCTGGATTGGAGCATGGCTATAACAAAGGAAACAGAGAGTTAGTATAAATGGAGTCAAGTCAGAGTGGGAAAATGTTGTAAGTGGAGTGCCTCAGGGCTCTGTCCTGGGACCTCTGTTGTTTAGAATATATATCAATGATTTAGATTCAGGTTTGAGTAGCAACATTTGCAAATTTCCGATGATTCAAAAATCGGCAAGGAAATTAACACGGAAGAAGACTCACTATCACTACAAGTTGTTCTAAATAGGGTTTTGAAATGGTCAAAGGATTGGCAGATGCAGTTTAATGCTGATATAAGTAAAGTTTTGAGGCTAGGTAATGATGATAAAGTTACAAGATACGAGCTAGATGGTGCTACATAAACATAAGAACAAAGGGTACTGCAGAAGGCCTATTGGTTCATACGAGGCAGCTCCTATTTATAACCACCCAATCTCACTCATATACATGTCCAACCCACGCTTAAAAACAATAGAGGGACCCCACCTTCTCCACGTTACGGCAATTGGTTCCACAAATCAACAACCCTGATACTGAACCAGTATTTACCCAAGTCTTTCCTAAATCTAAACTTATCCAATATATAGCAGCAGCAGGGTTTTAAAGTCAGTCAGTCAGGTGCAGTCACAGTGAGAGGTTGTGTTTGCTGGAGCTCCGATTGTTGTAACATTATTATTGCAATAATGGAAGGATTAGTGAAGGATTTGGTGAGTCTGGTTGGAGCTCTGAGAGCAGAGATGGATTCCCTGCGGGAAAAGGTACGACGGCTGAGACTTCGGAAGGAAACGAAGGAGGAGACCAGTGTTGACGGGACCTAATCTTGAAGAGTTGTGAAGGACAGGGGTCTTAAGAAGACCTTGACAAGGCCACCTACAGACGCCCTAAGGACAGCAAATTCATTTGCCGTGTTGGAGGACGGGTGCTGTGGTGAGCCTGCAGTTCACTCGGAACGGAAACCAGCGAGGAGACGCGGAGCGCAGGCCCCTCAGGCTGCTCAGAAAGTTAAGGAGGTACCAAAGTGAATTTTGGTTGTGGGAGATTCCCAGGTGAGGTATTTAGACAGAACGTTTTGTGCCAGAGATAGGGGGAACAGATTAAGGGTTTGCTATCCGGGAGCTGGAATTGGTGATATTGTTGGAAATATGAATGATATTATGACGGGAAATGGGAACAAACCCATTATTTGTATTAGTGCACGGGATAATGATATTGGGCGGGTTAGGAGTGAGGAACTAATACAGAGATTCAGAACAGCCATTGAATTAGGAGCAAGGGAGGAATCCCGATCATATGTGGCATTCTTCCAAGAAAGGGAGTTGGAAATGAATGGATGTCGAGGGCACTTGGTGTCAATTGCCGGCTGGAAAGATATTGCAAATCAAATGCAATATCTTTCATAGACAACTGGGAACACTTCTATGGAAGAAATGAAATGTATGCTCGTGATGGGGTGCATCTATCTAGGGCTGGAGTTGTTGCTGTTGCGAACTCGTTAGAACCAGTGGCTAGAGGTGTTTGTTTGGGTTTAAACTGTTAGTAGATAGTGGTATGGGAATTGATTTGGAGGAAGGAGGTAATAAAAGTATGTGTTCGTGGGAGGAAAGAATTGGCAAAATGATCAGAGAAAGAAAAGGGCCTCAAAATAACAATTCACTTAGGGTATCTTACACTAACAGTAGAAGTCTAAGAAATAAAATTAATGAATTAAATGCTCTTGTCTGCACAGAAAAAATAGATATTATTGCACTTACCGAAACGTGGATGAATGTAGAAAACAGAGAACTATTAGCTGAATATCAAATAAATGGATTTAAACTATTTCACACAGATAGATATATTAGACGAGCAGGGGGAGTAGCCATATATGTAAGGGACAACTTGAAATGTAGTCTCAAAGAGGGAATCAAAACTGAGCCACACACAGAAACTATTTGGATAGAATTAAAAGAAAAAGCAAATAATATTATAATAGGAGTTATATATAGGCCACCAAATTTAAACAGAATGGTAGCAAAGCATCTATGGGATGAAATATCTAGAGCATCTAGATCTAACAGTAATTTTTTTCATGGGTGACCTTAATTTTAGTGGAATAAACTGGTTGAACAAAACAGGGAATAGTGAAGCAGAAGATTTTCTAGAATTAATTGACGATTGCTTTCTTACGCAACACATTAAGGAACCTAAGTGGTAAAATAATATTTTAGATTTAGTGTTAACTAACAGGGAAACACAAATTAATGACATCGAAATAAGGAGTGAGCTAGGGGACAGTGATCACAAAGTAATCAGATTTAGCATAGAATGGAATAGACCTGTAGGAGAAAATTCTGTTAAAGTGCCAAATTTTCGAAAAGCTGATTTTAATAGCCTAAAATTTTTTTGGGTCAAATAGATTGGAAAGTCTTGGGTATGGGGTGTGGGCCGGTCTTGGAGCGAGACATGAACCCAGCGAATGGTGATGTAAAAGGGGATTTCGATGTGGATTTAATATATAACCTATTTAAGAATATCCTAAACAAAGCACAGGATCGTAGTATACCATACAAATTGAATAGATCGAATACTAATGACTCAAAGTGGATAACAAATAATTTAAAGAACCTTATAGGTAAAAAGAGAGCTTGGTACAAAAGGATTAAGAATGGGGAAGTCAGTTTAGAACAGGAATTCATACAACTGGTTAGAAATGTTAAAAAAGAGATTAGGAAAGCAAAAAGAAACTATGTAGTTCGCATAGCAGAGCAAGCAAAGTCAAATCCTAAAGGGTTTTTTCAGTTATATCGAACTAAGACTAGGGAAAGGATAGGTCCATTAAAATCTGAGACAGATCAAATAACGGATAATGACAAGGAGATGAGTAGTATTTTTAACAAATATTTTATATCTGTATTTACTAAAGAAGAACTTAACAATATGCCTTCAGCCGAACAAGTTTATGTGGGTGGGGATGAGGACAGGTTGACTAGTTTAGTAGTTACCAGGGAGGATGTAATTAAACAATTAGAAAAACTAAAACCAAACAAATCCCCAGGGCCGAATGAAGTGTTTGCCAGGGTGCTTAAAGAATGCAAAGAGGAGCTTTCCGAGCCACTGTCTACCATATTTAATAAATCAATAGAGTCAGGCAGAGTGCCATAATCATGGAAGATAGCTAATGTGGTACCAATTTTTAAGAAAGGAGATAGATCACTTGCGTCAAACTATATGCCAATTAGCCTAACGTCTATTGTGGGAAAGTTAATTGAATCAGTAATTGCAAATACAATTCGTCTCCATCTTGAAAAACATAAATTAATAAATGAGTCGCGACATGGTTTTACAAATGGCCGTTCATGTTTAACAAATTTGCTAACTTTTTATTCCAGCATAGTTGAGGCAGTTGATAGTGGTAAGGATTGTGATGTTGTGTACCTTGAACATAAGAACATAAGAACATAAGAACAAAGGTAACTGCAGAAGGCCTATTGGCCCATGCGAGGCAGCTCCTATTCTATAACCACCCAATCCCACTCATATACTTGTCCAACCCGTGCTTGAAACAATCGAGGGACCCCACCTCCACAATGTTACGCGGCAATTGGTTCCACAAATCAACAACCCTGTTACTGAACCAGTATTTACCCAAGTCTTTCCTAAATCTAAACTTATCCAATTTATACCCATTGTTTCGTGTTCTGTCCTGTGTTGATACTTTTAATACCCTATTAATATCCCCCCGGTTATGTCCATTCATCCACTTGTAAACCTCTATCATGTCACCCCTAACTCTTCGCCTTTCCAGTGAATGCAACTTAAGCTTTGTTAATCTTTCTTCATATGAAAGATTTCTAATTTGGGGAATTAACTTAGTCATCCTACGCTGGACACGTTCAAGTGAATTTATATCCATTCTATAATATGGCGACCAAAACTGAACTGCATAATCTAAATGGGGCCTAACTAGAGCAAGATATAGCTTGAGAACCACACCAGGTGTCTTGTTACTAACGCTGCGATTAATAAATCCAAGTGTCCGATTTGCCTTATTACGAACATTTATGGATTGATCCTTTTGTTTTAAATTCTTACTAATCATAACTCCCAGATCCCTTTCGCAATCCGACTTCGCAATCACAACACCATCTAGCTCATATCTTGTAACTCTATCATCATTACCTAACCTCAGAACTTTACATTTATCAGCATTAAACTGCATCTGCCAATCCTTTGACCATTTCAAAACCCTATCTAGATCAACTTGAAGTGATAGTGAGTCCTCCTCCGAATTAATTTCCCTACCGATTTTCGTATCATCGGCAAATTTGCAAATGTTGCTACTCAAACCTGAATCTAAATCATTTATATATATTATAAACAACAGAGGTCCCAGGACAGAGCCTTGAGGCACTCCACTTACAACATTTTCCCACTCTGACTTGATTCCATTTATACTAACTCTCTGTTTCCTTTGGTATAGCCATGCCCTAATCCAGCTTAATATAGCACCCCCAATACCATGAGACTCTATCTTTTTAATCAGTCTTTCATGTGGCACTGTATCAAAAGCCTTGCCAAAGTCAAGGTATACAACATCGCAATCCTTACCACTATCAACTGCCTCAACAATGCTAGAATAAAAAGATAACAAATTTGTTAATATGCATATTCCATAGCAATATGGAAGTTGTAGTGAAGGACCTGGTGACTCTAGTGGGAGCCCTGAGGACAGAGTTGGACTCTCTGCGGGAGGAGGTGCGTCAGCTTAAAAAACAACGAGAAGTAACGAAGGAGGAGACCAGCAGTAAAGGGACCTCGTCTTGGAGAGTTGCGAAAGACAGGGGCCTTAAGAAGACTTTGATAAAGCCGCCTTCAAACGCCATAGCAACTTCAAATTCATTTGACGTTTTGGAGGACGAGTGCTGTGGAGAGACTGTGGATCGCGCAAAAGGGAAAGCAACGAAGAGAAAGGAAGCGCAGGCCCCTCAGAAAGTAAAGAAAGTACCTAAGCAAACATTAGTTGTGGGAGATTCCCAGATAAGGTATTTGGATAGAACGTTTTGTGCTAGAGATAGGGGGAACAGGTTAAGGGTTTGCTATCCCGGAGCTGGCATTGGTGATATTATAAACAACATGAATGATATTATGGCTGGTAATGGGAACAATCCCATTATTTGCATTAGCGTGGGAGGAAATGATGTTGGTCGAGTCAGGAGTGAGGAACTGATTCAGAGGTATAAAACAGCCATAGAGTTAGTTAGGAGCAAGGGAGGAATCCCGATCATATGTGGCATTCTTCCAAGAAAGGGAGTGGGAAATGAATGGATATCGAGGGCACTTGGTGTCAATTGCCGGCTGGAAAGATATTGCAAATCAAATGCAATATCTTTCATAGACAACTGGGAACACTTCTATGGAAGAAATGAAATGTATGCTCGTGATGGGGTGCATCTATCGAGAGCTGGGGTTGTTGCTGTTGCGAACTCGCTAGAAGAAGTGGTTAGAGGTGTTTGTTTGGGTTTAAACTGTTAGTAGATAGAGGTATGGGAATTGATTTGGAGGAAGGAGGTAATAAAAGTATGTGTTTGTGGGAGAAAGGAATTGGCAAAACGATCAGGGAAAGAGAAGGTCCGCAAAATAACAATTCACTTAGGGTATATTACACTAACAGTAGAAGTCTAAGAAATAAAATTAACGAATTAAATGCTCTTGTCTGCACAGAAAAAATAGATATTATTGCACTTACCGAAACGTGGATGAAAGTAGAAAATAGAGAACTATTAGCTGAATATCAAATATATGGATTTAAACTATTTCACACAGATAGATATATTAGACGAGGAGGTGGAGTAGCCATATATGTTAGGGACAATTTGAAATGTAGTCTCAAAGAGGGAATCAAAACGGAGCCACACACAGAAACTATTTGGATTGAATTAAACGAAAAAGCTAATAATATTATAATAGGAGTAATATATAGGCCACCAAATTTAGACAGAATGGAAGCAAAGCATCTATGGGATGAAATATCTAGAGCATCTAGATCTAACAGTATTTATGTCATGGGTGACTTTAATTTTAGCGGAATAAACTGGTTGAACAAAACAGGGAATAGTGAAGCAGAAGATTTTCTAGAATTAATTGACGATTGCTTTCTTACGCAACACATTAAGGAACCAACACGGGAAAATAATATTTTAGATTTAGTGTTAACTAACAGGGAAACGCAAATTAATGACATCGAAATAGGGAGTGAGCTAGGGAGCAGTGATCACAAAGAAATCAGATTTAGCATAGAATGGAATAGACCAGTAGGAGAAAATTCTGTTAAAGTGCCAGATTTTCGAAAAGCTGATTTTAATAGCCTAAGAAATTTTTTGGGTCAAATTGATTGGAAAGGCTTGGGTATGGGGAGTGGGCCGGTCTTGGAGCGAGACATGAACCCAGCGATAGGTGACTTAAATGGGGATTTCGATGTGGATTCAATATATAACTTATTTAAGAATATTCTAAACAAAGCACAGGAACGTAGTATACCATACAAATTGAATAGATCATATACTAATGACCCAAAGTGGATAACAAAGAATTTGAAGAACCTTATAGGTAAAAAGAGAGCTTGGTACAAAAGGATTAAAAATGGGGAGGTCACTTTAGAACAGGAATTCGTACAACTGGTTAGAAATGTTAAAAAAGAGATAAGGAAAGCAAAAAGAAACTATGAAGTTCGCATAGCAGGGCAAGCAAAGACAAATCCTAAAGGGTTTTTTCAGTTATATCGTACTAAGACTAGGGAAAGGATAGGTCCATTAAAAACTGAGACAGGTCAAATAACAGATAGTGATGAAGAGATGAGTAGTATTTTTAATAAATATTTTGTATCTGTATTTACTAAAGAGGAACTTAACAATATGCCTTCAGCCGAACAAGTCTATGTGGGTGGGGACGAGGACAGGTTGACGAGTTTAGCAGTTACCAGGGAGGATGTTCTTAAACAAATAGTAAAACTCAAACCAAACAAATCCCCAGGGCCGGATGAAGTGTTTGCTAGGGTGCTTAAAGAATGCAAAGAGGAGCTTTGTGACCCACTGTCAACCATATTTAATAAATCAGTAGAGTCAGGCAGAGTGCCAGAGTTTTGGAAAGTTGCTAATGTGATACCAGTTTTTAAGAAAGGAGATAGATCACTTGCGTCTAACTATCGACCAATTAGCCTAACGTCTATTGTGGGAAAGTTACTCGAATCTATAATAGCAAATAAAATTCGTCTTCATCTTGAAAAGCATAAATTAATAATTGAGTCGCAACATGGTTTTATAAATGGCCGTTCATGTTTAACAAATTTGTTATCTTTTTATTCTAGCATTGTTGAGGCAGTTGATAGTGGTAAGGATTGCGATGTTGTATACCTTGACTTTAGCAAAGCTTTTGATACAGTGCCACATGAAAGACTGATTAAAAAAATAGAGTCTCATGGTATTGGGGGTGCTATATTAAGCTGGATTAGGGCATGGCTATACCAAAGGAAACAGAGAGTTAGTATAAATGGAATCAAGTCAGAGTGGGAAAATGTTGTAAGTGGAGTGCCTCAAGGCTCTGTCCTGGGACCTCTGTTGTTTATAATATATATAAATGATTTAGATTCAGGTTTGAGTAGCAACATTTGCAAATTTGCCGATGATACGAAAATCGGTAGGGAAATTAATTCGGAGGAGGACTCACTATCACTTCAAGTTGATCTAGATAGGGTTTTGAAATGGTCAAAGGATTGGCAGATGCAGTTTAATGCTGATAAATGTAAAGTTCTGAGGTTAGGTAATGATGATAGAGTTACAAGATACGAGCTAGATGGTGTTGTGATTGCGAAGTCGGATTGCGAAAGGGATCTGGGAGTTATGATTAGTAAGAATTTAAAACAAAAGGATCAATGCATAAATGTTTGTAATAAGGCAAATCGGACACTTGGATTTATTAATCGCAGCGTTAGTAACAAGACACCTGGTGTGGTTCTCAAGCTATATCTTGCTCTAGTTAGGCCCCATTTAGATTATGCAGTTCAGTTTTGGTCGCCATATTATAGAATGGATATAAATTCACTTGAACGTGTCCAGCGTAGGATGACTAAGTTAATTCCCCAAATTAGAAATCTTTCATATGAAGAAAGATTAACAAAGCTTAAGTTGCATTCACTGGAAAGGCGAAGAGTTAGGGGTGACATGATAGAGGTTTACAAGTGGATGAATGGACATAACCGGGGGGATATTAATAGGGTATTAAAAGTATCAACACAGGACAGAACACGAAACAATGGATATAAATTGGATAAGTTTAGATTTAGGAAAGACTTGGGTAAATACTGGTTCAGTAACAGGGTTGTTGATTTGTGGAACCAATTGCCGCGTAACATTGTGGAGGTGGGGTCCCTCGATTGTTTCAAGCACGGGTTGGACAAGTATATGAGTGGGATTGGGTGGTTATAGAATAGGAGCTGCCTCGTATGGGCCAATAGGCCTTCTGCAGTTACCTTTGTTCTTATGTTCTTATGTTCTTATGTTAAACATGAACGGCCATTTATAAAACCATGTTGCGACTCAATTATTAATTTATGTTTTTCAAGATGAAGACGAATTTTATTTGCTATTATAGATTCGAGTAACTTTCCCACAATAGACGTTAGGCTAATTGGTCGATAGTTAGACGCAAGTGATCTATCTCCTTTCTTAAAAACTGGTATCACATTAGCAACTTTCCAAAACTCCGGCACTCTGCCTGACTCTATTGATTTATTAAATATGGTTGACAGTGGGTCACAAAGCTCCTCTTTGCATTCTTTAAGCACCCTGGCAAACACTTCATCCGGCCCTGGGGATTTGTTTGGTTTGAGTTTTACTATTTGTTTAAGAACATCCTCCCTGGTAACTGTTAAACTCGTCAACCTGTCCTCGTCCCCACCCACATAGACTTGTTCGGCTGAAGGCATATTGTTAAGTTCCTCTTTAGTAAATACAGATACAAAATATTTATTAAAAATACTACTCATCTCTTCATCACTATCTGTTATTTGACCTGTCTCAGTTTTTAATGGACCTATCCTTTCCCTAGTCTTAGTACGATATAACTGAAAAAACCCTTTAGGATTTGTCTTTGCTTGCCCTGCTATGCGAACTTCATAGTTTCTTTTTGCTTTCCTTATCTCTTTTTTAACATTTCTAACCAGTTGTACGAATTCCTGTTCTAAAGTGACCTCCCCATTTTTAATCCTTTTGTACCAAGCTCTCTTTTTACCTATAAGGTTCTTCAAATTTTTTGTTATCCACTTTGGGTCATTAGTATTCGATCTATTCAATTTGTATGGTATACTACGTTCCTGTGCTTTGTTTAGAATATTCTTAAATAAGTTATATATTGAATCCACATCGAAATCCCCATTTAAGTCACCTATCGCTGGGTTCATGTCTCGCTCCAAGACCGGCCCACACCCCATACCCAAGACTTTCCAATCAATTTGACCCAAAAAAATTCTTAGGCTATTAAAATCAGCTTTTCGAAAATCTGGCACTTTAACAGAATTTTCTCCTACTGGTCTATTCCATTCTATGCTAAATCTGATTTCTTTGTGATCACTGCTCCCTAGCTCACTCCCTATTTCGATGTCATTAATTTGCGTTTCCCTGTTAGTTAACACTAAATCTAAAATATTATTTTCCCGTGTTGGTTCCTTAATGTGTTGCGTAAGAAAGCAATCGTCAATTAATTCTAGAAAATCTTCTGCTTCACTATTCCCTGTTTTGTTCAACCAGTTTATTCCGCTAAAATTAAAGTCACCCATGACATAAATACTGTTAGATCTAGATGCTCTAGATATTTCATCCCATAGATGCTTTGCTTCCATTCTGTCTAAATTTGGTGGCCTATATATTACTCCTATTATAATATTATTAGCTTTTTCGTTTAATTCAATCCAAATAGTTTCTGTGTGTGGCTCTGTTTTGATTCCCTCTTTGAGACTACATTTCAAATTGTCCCTAACATATATGGCTACTCCACCTCCTCGTCTAATATATCTATCTGTGTGAAATAGTTTAAATCCATATATTTGATATTCAGCTAATAGTTCTCTATTTTCTACATTCATCCACGTTTCGGTAAGTGCAATAATATCTATTTTTTCTGTGCAGACAAGAGCATTTAATTCGTTAATTTTATTTCTTAGACTTCTACTGTTAGTGTAATATACCCTAAGTGAATTGTTATTTTGCGGACCTTCTCTTTCCCTGGTCGTTTTGCCAATTCCTTTCTCCCACAAACACATACTTTTATTACCTCCTTCCTCCAAATCAATTCCCATACCTCTATCTACTAACAGTTTAAACCCAAACAAACACCTCTAACCACTTCTTCTAACGAGTTCGCAACAGCAACAACCCCAGCTCTCGATAGATGCACCCCATCACGAGCATACATTTCATTTCTTCCATAGAAGTGTTCCCAGTTGTCTATGAAAGATATTGCATTTGATTTGCAATATCTTTCCAGCCGGCAATTGACACCAAGTGCCCTCGATATCCATTCATTTCCCACTCCCTTTCTTGGAAGAATGCCACATATGATCGGGATTCCTCCCTTGCTCCTAACTAACTCAATGGCTGTTTTATACCTCTGAATCAGTTCCTCACTCCTAACTCGGCCAACATCATTTCCTCCCACGCTAATGCAAATAATGGGATTGTTCCCATTACCAGCCATAATATCATTCATGTTGTTTATAATATCACCAATGCCAGCTCCGGGATAGCAAACCCTTAACCTGTTCCCCCTATCTCTAGCACAAAACGTTCTATCCAAATACCTTATCTGGGAATCTCCCACAACTAATGTTTGCTTAGGTACTTCCTTTACCCTCTGAGGGGCCTGCGCTTCCTTTCTCTTCGTTGCTTTCCCTTTTGCGCAATCCAAACTTTACTTGACTTTAGCAAAGCTTTTGATACAGTGCCACATGAAAGACTAATTAAAAAAAAAAGCTCATGGTATTGGGGGTGCTATATTAAGTTAGATTAGGGTATGGCTATTCCAAAGGAAACAGAGAGTTAGTATAAATGGGGTTAAGTCAGAGTTGGATAATGTTGTTAGTGGAGTACCTCAGGGCTCTGTCGTGGGACCTCTGTTGTTTATAATATATATAAATGATTTAGATTCAGGTTTTAGTAGCAACATTTGCAAATTTGCCGATGATACGAAAATCGGTAGGGAAATTAATTCGGAGGAGGACTCACTATCATTTCAAGTTGATCTAGATAGGGTTTTGAAATGGTCAAAGGATTGGCAAATGCAGTTTAATGCTGTTAAATGTAAAGTTCTGAGGCTAGGTAATGATGATAGAGTTACAAGATACGAGCTAGATGGTGTTGAGATTGCGAAGTCGGATCTGGGAGTTATGATTAGTAAGAATTTAAAACAAAAGGATCAATGCGTGAATGTTCGTAATAAGGCGAATAGGACACTGGGATTTATTAATCAAAGCGTTAGTAACAAGACATCTGGTGTGGTTCTAAAGCTATATCTTGCTCTGGTTAGGCCCCATTTAGATTATGCAGTTCAGTTTTGGTCGCCGTATGGATATAAATTCACTTGAACTTGAATTTATATCCATTTATATAAATGGATATAAATTCACTTGAACGTGTCCAACGTAGGATGACTAAGTTAATTCCCCAAATTAGAAATCTTTCATATGAAGAAAGATTAACAAAGCTTAAGTTACATTCACTGGAAAGGCGAAGAGTTAGGGGTGACATTGTTTATAATATATATAAATGATTTAGATTCAGGTTTGAGTAGCAACATTTGCAAATTTGCCGATGATACGAAAATCGGTAGGGAAATTAATTCGGAGGAGGACTCACTATCACTTCAAGTTGATCTAGATAGGGTTTTGAAATGGTCAAAGGAATGGCAGATGCAGTTTAATGCTGATAAATGTAAAGTTGTGAGGTTAGGTAATGATGATGTGGGAAAGTTACTCGAATCTATAATAGCAAATAAAATTCGTCTTCATCTTGAAAAACATAAATTAATAATTGAGTCGCAACATGGTTTTATAAATGGCCGTTCATGTTTAACAAATTTGTTATCTTTTTATTCTAGCATTGTTGAGGCAGTTGATAGTGGTAAGGATTGCGATGTTGTATACCTTGACTTTAGCAAAGCTTTTGATACAGTGCCACATGAAAGACTGATTAAAAAAATAGAGTCTCATGGTATTGGGGGTGCTATATTAAGCTGGATTAGGGCATGGCTATACCAAAGGAAACAGAGAGTTAGTATAAATGGAATCAAGTCAGAGTGGGAAAATGTTGTAAGTGGAGTGCCTCAAGGCTCTGTCCTGGGACCTCTGTTGTTTATAATATATATAAATGATTTAGATTCAGGTTTGAGTAGCAACATTTGCAAATTTGCCGATGATACGAAAATCGGTAGGGAAATTAATTCGGAGGAGGACTCACTATCACTTCAAGTTGATCTAGATAGGGTTTTGAAATGGTCAAAGGATTGGCAGATGCAGTTTAATGCTGATAAATGTAAAGTTCTGAGGTTAGGTAATGATGATAGAGTTACAAGATACGAGCTAGATGGTGTTGTGATTGCGAAGTCGGATTGCGAAAGGGATCTGGGAGTTATGATTAGTAAGAATTTAAAACAAAAGGATCAATGCATAAATGTTCGTAATAAGGCAAATCGGACACTTGGATTTATTAATCGCAGCGTTAGTAACAAGACACCTGGTGTGGTTCTCAAGCTATATCTTGCTCTAGTTAGGCCCCATTTAGATTATGCAGTTCAGTTTTGGTCGCCATATTATAGAATGGATATAAATTCACTTGAACGTGTCCAGCGTAGGATGACTAAGTTAATTCCCCAAATTAGAAATCTTTCATATGAAGAAAGATTAACAAAGCTTAAGTTGCATTCACTGGAAAGGCGAAGAGTTAGGGGTGACATGATAGAGGTTTACAAGTGGATGAATGGACATAACCGGGGGGATATTAATAGGGTATTAAAAGTATCAACACAGGACAGAACACGAAACAATGGATATAAATTGGATAAGTTTAGATTTAGGAAAGACTTGGGTAAATACTGGTTCAGTAACAGGGTTGTTGATTTGTGGAACCAATTGCCGCGTAACATTGTGGAGGTGGGGTCCCTCGATTGTTTCAAGCACGGGTTGGACAAGTATATGAGTGGGATTGGGTGGTTATAGAATAGGAGCTGCCTCGTATGGGCCAATAGGCCTTCTGCAGTTACCTTTGTTCTTATGTTCTTATGTTCTTATGATAGAGTTACAAGATACGAGCTAGATGGTGTTGTGATTGCGAAGTCGGATTGCGAAAGGGATCTGGGAGTTATGATTAGTAAGAATTTAAAACAAAAGGATCAATGCATAAATGTTCGTAATAAGGCAAATCGGACACTTGGATTTATTAATCGCAGCGTTAGTAACAAGACACCTGGTGTGGTTCTCAAGCTATATCTTGCTCTAGTTAGGCCCCATTTAGATTATGCAGTTCTGTTTTGGTCGCCATATTATAGAATGGATATAAATTCACTTGAACGTGTCCAGCGTAGGATGACTAAGTTAATTCCCCAAATTAGAAATCTTTCATATGAAGAAAGATTAACAAAGCTTAAGTTGCATTCACTGGAAAGGCGAAGAATTAGGGGTGACATGATAGAGGTTTACAAGTGGATGAATGGACATAACCGGGGGGATATTAATAGGGTATTAAAAGTATCAACACAGGACAGAACACGAAACAATGGATATAAATTGGATAAGTTTAGATTTAGGAAAGACTTGGGTAAATACTGGTTCAGTAACAGGGTTGTTGATTTGTGGAACCAATTGCCGCGTAACATTGTGGAGGTGGGGTCCCTCGATTGTTTCAAGCACGGGTTGGACAAGTATATGAGTGGGATTGGGTGGTTATAGAATAGGAGCTGCCTCGTATGGGCCAATAGGCCTTCTGCAGTTACCTTTGTTCTTATGTTTATGTTCTTATGAGTGGGATTGGGTGGTTATAGAATAGGAGCTGCCTCGTATGGGCCAATAGGCCTTCTGCAGTTACCTTTGTTCTTATGTTCTTACATGATAGAGGTTTACAAGTGGATGAATGGACATAACAGATGGGGATATTAATAGGGTATTAAAAATATCAACACAAGACAGAACACGAAACAATGGGTATAAATTGGATAAGTTTAGTTTTAGGACAGACTTGGGTAAATACTTGTTCAGTAACAGGGTTGTTGATTTGTGGAACCAATTGCCGCGTAACTTGGTGGATGTGGGGTCCCTCGATTATTTCAAGCGCGGGTTGGACAAGTATATGAGTGGGATTGGGAGGTTATAGATAGGAGCTGCCTCGTATGGGGCAATAGGACTTCTGCAGTTACCTTTATTCTTATATATATATAAAAACAGGGAATAGTGAAGCAGAAGATTTTCTAGAATTAATTGAACATAAGGAGCTATCTTACCAGAACTATGAGAGTTGTTGTAGGGTATTCATAATTTATTATCCTGATACATGTGAAAGGTGCTGCAACTAGGCTAAGTTTCAGCATCTCAGCCTAAATAGAGAAGGAGAAAAAAAAAATTATTCAATTTTTCAACAATGTTCAATTGCTTTCACATCCCACAATTTTGAACCAAAATCATTTCTATGACACTCAGTTATGACCTTACTATATAATAAAGATTTGCACCAAGGATTTTTATCCCAGATGTATTTAGTGCAATAATACAGATTTTTAACAGTTTCCCAAAAACGTATGCAACAAAATGAAGTTTAATATTATTTATAAAATCAATAAATCTACGTAGATAAGAAACACTACATGTGTTTTTAGAGGCATAAACTCTACATATAATGTGCAAGTTTCATGTAAATTGAATAATAAATAAAGGCTGTGAAGGCAGATCTAGTTGTAAAAGTTGGAGTGGCGTAGCGCGCCGCGACAAGTTACTCTACTCGCGGTCACGATCTTCACTCGTGACAATGCGTGATTTACGCATTGCGGCCAGCTCGTACCTTCTATGGAGAGCTCGCATGCATCTAGCTTTCAATGCTTTTCTCTTGTTCGTTTGGTACGTCATATTGCAGTACAAATAGCAAAAATAGCATGAGTTCTGGGAGATATTGTGAGAGCGCGTCAGCGATACATCCACTTCCTGAGGGACACACACAGTGACTGAGGTGCTAAGCCACGAACCCCACCCTCTCTCTCACACGAGACTGTTGCCAATGACTGAGTTTATATTCATTTTATGCATAACATGTTATTTTCAACGCTATTACGAAATATTAGACTTCTACAAAGTAAGATACAATACTCCGCGGCGCACCCACGCCGCGAGGACCGGATTCACGAAAGTTGCAGCGGGAAATTTGACTCAAATTACGTTATTTTTCAAGATAACATAAAAAGGTTTGCACCACAGTGTTGCCAGAACGTTGTAGTATTTTTCGTAAATATTCCATTTTTCTTCGGATTTTGGGTACCATGGCCCCAAAGAACAAAGGTAACTGCAGAAGGCCTATTGGCCTTCTGCAATTACCTTTGTTCTACGTTACGAGGCAGCTCCTATCTATAACCACCCAATCCCACTCATATACTTGTCGAACCCGCGCTTGAAACAATCGAGGGACCCCACATCCACCACGTAACGCGGCAATTGGTTCCACAAGTCACAACCCTGTTACTAAACCAGTATTTACCCAAGTCTTTCCTAAATCTAAACTTATTCAATTTATACCCATTGTTTCGTGTTCTCTCTTGTGTTGATATTTTTAATACCCTATTAATATCCCCCCTGTTATGTCCATTCATCCACTTGTAAACCTCTATCATGTCACCCCTAACTCTTCGCCTTTCCAGTGAATGCAACTTAAGCTTTGTTAATCTTTCTTCAAATAAAAGATTTCTAATTTGGGGAATTAACTTAGTCATCCTACGTTGGACACGTTCAAGTGAATTTGTATCTATTTTATAATACAGCGACCAAAACTGAACTGCATAATCTAAATGAGGCCTAACCAGAGCAAGATATAGCTTAAGAACCACACCAGGTGTCTTGTTACTAACGCTTCGATTAATAAATCCCAGTGTCCTATTTGCCTTATTACGAATATTCATGCATTGATCCTTTTGTTTTAAATTCTTACTAATCATAACTCCCAGATCCCTTTCGCAATCTCAACACCATCTAGCTCGTATCTTGTAACTCTATCATCATTACCTAGCCTCAGAACTTTACATTTATCAGCATTAAACTGCATTCGCCAATCCATTGACCATTTCAAAACCCTATGTAGATCAACTTGAAGTGATAGTGAGTCCTCCTCCGAATTAATTTCCCTACCGATTTTCGTATCATCGGCAAATTTGCAAATGTTGCTACTCAAACCTGAATCTAAATCATTTATATATATTATAAACAACAGAGGCCCCAGGACAGAGCCCTGAGGTACTCCACTAACAACATTATCCTACTCTGACTTAACCCCATTTGGATAGAATTCAACGAAAAAGCAAATAATATTATAATAGGAGTTATATATAGGCCACTAAATTTAGACAGAATGGAAGCAAAGCATCTATGGGATGAAATATCTAGAGCATCTAGATCTAACAGTATTTATGTCATTGGTGACTTTAATTTTAGTGTAATAAACTGGATTAACAGAACAGGGAATAATGAAGCAGAATATTTTCTAGAATTAATTGACGATTGTTTTCTTACCCAACACATTAAGGAACCAACGCGGGGAAATAATATTTTAGATTTAGTGTTAACTAACAGGGAAACACAAATTAAGAACATCGAAATAGGGAGTAAGCTAGGGAACAGTGATCATAAAGAAATCAGAATTTGCATTGAACGGAATAGATCTGAAGGAGAAAATTCAGTTAAAGTGCCTGATTTTCGAAAAGCTGATTTTAATAGCCTAAGAATTTTTTGGGGTCAAATAGATTGGAAAGTCTTGGGAATTGGTTGTGGGCCAGTATTGGATCTAGACGTGAACCCAGCGATAGGTGACGTAAATGGGGTTTTCGATGTGGATTCAAAATATAACCTATTTAAAAATATTCTAACCAAAGCCCAGGAATGTAGTATACCATATAAATTGAATAGATCGAATACTAATGACCCAAAGTGAATAACAAAGGATCTGAAGAACCTTATAGGTAAAAAGAGAGCATGGTACAAAAGTATTAAGAACGGGGAAGTCTGTCTAGAACAGGAATTCGTACAACTGGTTAGAAAGACTAAAAAAGAGATTAGGAAAACAAAAAGAAACTTTGAAGTTTGCATAGCAGAGCAAGCAAAGTCAAATCCTAAACTTTTTTTTTTCAGTTATTTCGAACTAAGACTAGGGAAAGGATAGGTCCATTAAAATCTGAGGCAGGTCAAATAACGGATAATGACAAAGAGATGAGTAGTGTTTTTAACAAATATTTTATATCTGTATTTACTAAAGAGGAACTTAACAATATGCCTTCAGCCAAACAAGTCTATGTGGGTGGGGACGAGGACAGGTTGACGAGTTTAGCAGTTACCAGGGAGGATGTTCTTAAACAAATAGTAAAACTCAAACCAAACAAATCCCCAGGGCCGGATGAAGTGTTTGCCAGGGTGCTTAAAGAATGCAAAGAGGAGCTTTCCGAGCCACTGTCTACCATATTTAATAAATCAATAGAGTCATGGAAGGTAGCTAATGTGGTACCAATTCTTAAGAAAGGAGATACATCACTTGCGTCAAACTATCGGCCAATTAGCCTAACGTCTATTGTGGGAAAGTTACTTGAATCAATAATTGCAAATACAATTCGTCTCCATCTTGAAAAACATAAATTAATAAATGAGTCGCAACATGGTTTTACAAATGGCCGTTCATGTTTAACAAATTTGATAACTTTTTATTCCAGCATAGTTGAGGCAGTTGATAGTGGTAAGGATTGTGATGTTGTGTACCTTGACTTTAGCAAAGCTTTTGATACAGTGCCACATGAAAGACTAATTAAAAAAATAGAAGCTCATGGTATTGGGGGTGCTATATTAACTTGGATTAGGAGCATTGAAGCGCAGGTCCCTCAAACTGCTCGAAAGGAAAAGGGAGAATCGAAGCGAATTTTGGTTGTGGGAGATTCCCAGGTGAGGTATTTAGACAGAACGTTTTGTGCTAGACATAGGGGGAACAGATTAAGGGTTTGCTATCCGGGAGCTGGAATTGGTGATATTGTTGGAAACATCAATGATATTAACATAAGAACATAAGAACAAAGGTAACTGCAGAAGGCCTATTGGCCCATACGAGGCAGCGCCTATTCTATAACCACCCAATCCCACTCATATACTTGTCCAACCCGTGCTTGAAACAATCGAGGGACCCCACCTCCACAATGTTACGCGGCAATTGGTTCCACAAATCAACAACCCTGTTACTGAACCAGTATTTACCCAAGTCTTTCCTAAATCTAAACTTATCCAATTTATATCCATTGTTTCGTGTTCTGTCCTGTGTTGATACTTTTAATACCCTATTAATATCCCCCCGGTTATGTCCATTCATCCACTTGTAAACCTCTATCATGTCACCCCTAACTCTTCGCCTTTCCAGTGAATGCAACTTAAGCTTTGTTAATCTTTCTTCATATGAAAGATTTCTAATTTGGGGAATTAACTTAGTCATCCTACGCTGGACACGTTCAAGTGAATTTATATCCATTCTATAATATGGCGACCAAAACTGAACTGCATAATCTAAATGGGGCCTAACTAGAGCAAGATATAGCTTGAGAACCACACCAGGTGTCTTGTTACTAACGCTGCGATTAATAAATCCAAGTGTCCGATTTGCCTTATTACGAACATTTATGCATTGATCCTTTTGTTTTAAATTCTTACTAATCATAACTCCCAGATCCCTTTCGCAATCCGACTTCGCAATCACAACACCATCTAGCTCGTATCTTGTAACTCTATCATCATTACCTAACCTCAGAACTTTACATTTATCAGCATTAAACTGCATCTGCCAATCCTTTGACCATTTCAAAACCCTATCTAGATCAACTTGAAGTGATAGTGAGTCCTCCTCCGAATTAATTTCCCTACCGATTTTCGTATCATCGGCAAATTTGCAAATGTTGCTACTCAAACCTGAATCTAAATCATTTATATATATTATAAACAACAGAGGTCCCAGGACAGAGCCTTGAGGCACTCCACTTACAACATTTTCCCACTCTGACTTGATTCCATTTATACTAACTCTCTGTTTCCTTTGGTATAGCCATGCCCTAATCCAGCTTAATATAGCACCCCCAATACCATGAGATTCTATTTTTTTAATCAGTCTTTCATGTGGCACTGTATCAAAAGCTTTGCTAAAGTCAAGGTATACAACATCGCAATCCTTACCACTATCAACTGCCTCAACAATGCTAGAATAAAAAGATAACAAATTTGTTAAACATGAACGGCCATTTATAAAACCATGTTGCGACTCAATTATTAATTTATGTTTTTCAAGATGAAGACGAATTTTATTTGCTATTATAGATTCGAGTAACTTTCCCACAATAGACGGTAGGCTAATTGGTCGATAGTTAGACGCAAGTGATCTATCTCCTTTCTTAAAAACTGGTATCACATTAGCAACTTTCCAAAACTCTGGCACTCTGCCTGACTCTATTGATTTATTAAATATGGTTGACAGTGGGTCACAAAGCTCCTCTTTGCATTCTTTAAGCACCCTAGCAAACACTTCATCCGGCCCTGGGGATTTGTTTGGTTTGAGTTTTACTATTTGTTTAAGAACATCCTCCCTGGTAACTGCTAAACTCGTCAACCTGTCCTCGTCCCCACCCACATAGACTTGTTCGGCTGAAGGCATATTGTTAAGTTCCTCTTTAGTAAATACAGATACAAAATATTTATTAAAAATACTACTCATCTCTTCATCACTATCTGTTATTTGACCTGTCTCAGTTTTTAATGGACCTATCCTTTCCCTAGTCTTAGTACGATATAACTGAAAAAACCCTTTAGGATTTGTCTTTGCTTGCCCTGCTATGCGAACTTCATAGTTTCTTTTTGCTTTTCTTATCTCTTTTTTAACATTTCTAACCAGTTGTACGAATTCCTGTTCTAAAGTGACCTCCCCATTTTTAATCCTTTTGTACCAAGCTCTCTTTTTACCTATAAGGTTCTTCAAATTCTTTGTTATCCACTTTGGGTCATTAGTATACGATCTATTCAATTTGTATGGTATACTACGTTCCTGTGCTTTGTTTAGAATATTCTTAAATAAGTTATATATATGCCCATAGCAGGGCAAGCAAAGACAAATCCTAAAGGGTTTTTTCAGTTATATCGTACTAAGACTAGGGAAAGGATAGGTCCATTAAAATCTGAGACAGGTCAAATAACAGATAGTGATGAAGAGATGAGTAGTATTTTTAAAAAATATTTTGTATCTGTATTTACTAAAGAGGAACTTAACAATATGCCTTCAGCCGAACAAGTCTATGTGGGTGGGGACGAGGACAGGTTGACGAGTTTAACAGTTACCAGAGAGGATGTTCTTAAACAAATAGTAAAACTCAAACCAAACAAATCCCCAGGGCCGGATGAAGTGTTTGCCAGGGTGCTTAAAGAATGCAAAGAAGAGCTTTGTGACCCACTGTCAACCATATTTAATAAATCAATAGAGTCAGGCAGAGTGCCAGAGTTTTGGAAAGTTGCTAATGTGATACCAGTTTTTAAGAAAGGAGATAGATCGCTTGCGTTTAACTATCGACCAATTAGCCTAACGTCTATTGTGGGAAAGTTACTAGAATCTAAAATAGCAAATAAAATTCGTCTTCATCTTGAAAAACATAAATTAATAATTGAGTCGCAACATGGTTTTATAAATGGCCGTTCATGTTTAACAAATTTGTTATCTTTTTATTCTAGCATTATTGAGGCAGTTGATAGTGGTAAGGATTGCGATGTTGTGTACCTTGACTTTAGCAAAGCTTTTGATACAGTGCCCATGAAAGACTGATTAAAAAGTTAGAGTCTCATGGTATTGGGGGTGCTATATTAAGCTGGATTAGGGCATGGCTATATCAAAGGAAACAGAGAGTTAGTATAAATGGAGTCAAGTCAGAGTGGGAAAATGTTGTAAGTGGGGTGCCTCAGGGCTCTGTCCTGGGACCTCTGTTGTTTTTAATATATATAAATGATTTAGATTCAGGTTTGAGTAGCAACATTTGCAAATTTGCCGATGATACGAAAATCGGTAGGGAAATTAATTCGGAGGAGGACTCACTATCACTTCAAGTTGATCTAGATAGTGTTTTGAAATGGTCGAAGGATTGGCAAATGCAGTTTAATGCTGTTAAATGTAAAGTTCTGAGGCTAGGTAATGATGATAGAGTTACAAGATACGAGCTAGATGGTGTTGAGATTGCGAAGTCGGATTGCGAAAGGGATTTGGGAGTTATGATTAGTAAGAATTTAAAACAAAAGGATCAATGCATAAATGTTCGTAATAAGGCAAATCGGACACTTGGACTTATTAATCGCAGCGTTAGTAACAAGACACCTGGTGTGGTTCTCAAGCTATATCTTGCTCTAGTTAGGCCCCATTTAGATTATGCAGTTCAGTTTTGGTCGCCATATTATAGAATGGATATAAATTCACTTGAACGTGTCCAGCGTAGGATGACTAAGTTAATTCCCCAAATTAGAAATCTTTCATATGAAGAAAGATTATCAAAGCTTAAGTTGCATTCACTGGAAAGGCGAAGAGTTAGGGGTGACATGATAGAGGTTTACAAGTGGGTGAATGGACATAACAAAGGGGATATTAATAGGGTATTAAAAGTATCAACACAAGACAGAACACGAAACAATAGGTATAAATTGGATAAGTTTAGATTTAGGAAAGACTTGGGTAAATACTGGTTCAGTAACAGGGTTGTTGATTTGTGGAACCGATTGCCGCATAACATTGTGGAGGTGGGGTCCCTCGATTGTTTCTAGCGTGGGTTGGACAAGTATATGAGTGGGATTGGGTGGTTATAAATAGGAGCTGCCTCGTATGGGCCAATAGGCCTTCTGCAATTGCCTTTTTTCTTATGTTCTTATCGCTGGGTTCATGTCTCACTCCAAGACCGGCCCACACCCCATACCCAAGACTTTCCAATCAATTAGACCCAAAAAATTTCTTAGGCTATTAAAATCAGCTTTTCGAAAATCTGGCACTTTAACAGAATTTTCTCCTACTGGTCTATTCCATTCTATGCTAAATCTGATTTCTTTGTGATCACTGTTCCCTAGCTCACTCCCTATTTCGATGTCATTAATTTGTGTTTCTCTGTTAGTTAACACTAAATCTAAAATATTTTTTTCCCTTGTTGGTTCCTTAATGTGTTGTGTAAATAAGCAATCGTCAATTAATTCTAGAAAATCTTCTGCTTCACTATTCCCTGTTTTGTTCAACCAGTTTATTCCGCTAAAATTAAAGTCACCCATGACATAAATACTGTTAGATCTAGATGCTCTAGATATTTCATCCCATAGGTGCTTTGCTTCCATTCTGTCTACATTTGGTGGCCTATATATAATTCCTATTATAATATTATTAGCTTTTTCGTTTAATTCTATCCAAATAGTTTCTGTGTGTGGCTCAGTTTTGATTCCCACTTTGAGACTACATTTCAAATTGTCCCTAACATATATGGCTACTCCACCTCCTCGTCTAATATATCTATCTGTATGAAATAGTTTAAATCCATTTATTTGATATTCAGCTAATAGTTCTCTATTTTCTACATTCATCCACGTTTCGGTAAGTGCAATAATGTCTATTTTTTCTGTGCAGACAAGAGCATTTAATTCGTTAATTTTATTTCTTAGACTTCTACTGTTAGTGTAATATACCCTAAGTGAATTGTTATTTTGAGGCCCTTCTCTTTCCCTGATCATTTTGCCAATTCCTTTCTCCTGCAAACACATACTTTTATTACCTTCTTCCTCCAAATCAATTCCCATACCTCTATCTACTAACAGCTTAAACCCAAACAAACACCTCTAACCACTTCTTCCAACGAGTTCGCAACAGCAACAACCCCAGCTCTCGATAGATGCACCCCATCACGAGCATACATTTCATTTCGTCCATAGAAGTGTTCCCAGTTGTCTATGAAAGATATTGCATTTGATTTGCAATATCTTTCCAGCCGGCAATTGACACCAAGTGCCTTCGACATCCATTCATTTCCCACTTCCTTTCTTGGAAGAATGCCACATATGATCAGGATTCCTCCCTTGCTCGTAACTAATTCTATTGCTGTCTTGAATCTCTGTATTAGTTCCTCACTCCTAACTCCTCAGTTCCTCACTCCTTTGGGGAGGTCACTTTAGAACAGGAATTCGTACAACTGGTTAGAAATGTTAAAAAAGAGATAAGGAAAGCAAAAAGGAACTATGAAGTTCGCATAGCAGGGCAAGCAAAGACAAATCCTAAAGGGTTTTTTCAGTTATATCGTACTAAGACTAGGGAAAGGATAGGTCCATTAAAAACTGAGACAGGTCAAATAACAGATAGTGATGGGGAGATGAGTGGTATTTTTGGTGAGTATTTTGTGTCTGTGTTTGCTAGGGAGGAACTTGGCAATGTGCCTTCGGCCGAACAAGTCTGTGTGGGTGGGGACGGGGACGGGTTGGCGAGTTTGGCGGTTGCCAGGGAGGATGTTCTTGGACAAGTGGTGAGGCTCAGACCAGGCAGGTCCCCGGGGCCGGATGAGGTGTTTGCTGGGGTGCTTGGGGAATGCAGGGAGGAGCTTTGTGACCCGCTGTCAACCATGTTTAATAAATCAATAGAGTCAGGCAGAGTGCCAGAGTTTTGGAAAGTTGCTAATGTGATACCAGTTTTTAAGAAAGGAGATAGATCACTTGCGTCTAACTATCGACCAATTAGCCTAACGTCTATTGTGGGAAAGTTACTCGAATCTATAATAGCAAATAAAATTCGTCTTCATCTTGAAAAACATAAATTAATAATTGAGTCGCAACATGGTTTTATAAATGGCCGTTCATGTTTAACAAATTTGTTATCTTTTTATTCTAGCATTGTTGAGGCAGTTGATAGTGGTAAGGATTGCGATGTTGTATACCTTGACTTTAGCAAAGCTTTTGATACAGTGCCACATGAAAGACTGATTAAAAAAATAGAGTCTCATGGTATTGGGGGTGCTATATTAAGCTGGATTAGGGCATGGCTATACCAAAGGAAACAGAGAGTTAGTATAAATGGAATCAAGTCAGAGTGGGAAAATGTTGTAAGTGGAGTGCCTCAAGGCTCTGTCCTGGGACCTCTGTTGTTTATAATATATATAAATGATTTAGATTCAGGTTTGAGTAGCAACATTTGCAAATTTGCCGATGATACGAAAATCGGTAGGGAAATTAATTCGGAGGAGGACTCACTATCACTTCAAGTTGATCTAGATAGGGTTTTGAAATGGTCAAAGGATTGGCAGATGCAGTTTAATGCTGATAAATGTAAAGTTCTGAGGTTAGGTAATGATGATAGAGTTACAAGATACGAGCTAGATGGTGTTGTGATTGCGAAGTCGGATTGCGAAAGGGATCTGGGAGTTATGATTAGTAAGAATTTAAAACAAAAGGATCAATGCATAAATGTTCGTAATATGGCAAATCGGACACTTGGATTTATTAATCGCAGCGTTAGTAACAAGACACCTGGTGTGGTTTGGCCTGGTGTGGTTAGTAACAAGACACCTGGTGTGACACCAAATTTAGACAGAATGGAAGCAAAGCATCTATGGGATGAAATATCTAGAGCATCTAGATCTAACAGTATTTATGTCATGGGTGACTTTAATTTTAGCGGAATAAACTGGTTGAACAAAACAGGGAATAGTGAAGCAGAAGATTTTCTAGAATTAATTGACGATTGCTTTCTTACGCAACACATTAAGGAACCAACACGGGAAAATAATATTTTAGATTTAGTGTTAACTAACAGGGAAACGCAAATTAATGACATCGAAATAGGGAGTGAGCTAGGGAGCAGTGATCACAAAGAAATCAGATTTAGCATAGAATGGAATAGACCAGTAGGAGAAAATTCTGTTAAAGTGCCAGATTTTCGAAAAGCTGATTTTAATAGCCTAAGAAATTTTTTGGGTCAAATTGATTGGAAAGGCTTGGGTATGGGGTGTGGGCCGGTCTTGGAGCGAGACATGAACCCAGCGATAGGTGACTTAAATGGGGATTTCGATGTGGATTCAATATATAACTTATTTAAGAATATTCTAAACAAAGCACAGGAACGTAGTATACCATACAAATTGAATAGATCGTATACTAATGACCCAAAGTGGATAACAAAGAATTTGAAGAACCTTATAGGTAAAAAGAGAGCTTGGTACAAAAGGATTAAAAATGGGGAGGTCACTTTAGAACAAGAATTCGTACAACTGGTTAGAAATGTTAAAAAAGAGATAAGGAAAGCAAAAAGAAACTATGAAGTTCGCATAGCAGGGCAAGCAAAGACAAATCCTAAAGGGTTTTTTCAGTTATATCGTACTAAGACTAGGGAAAGGATAGGTCCATTAAAAACTGAGACAGGTCAAATAACAGATAGTGATGAAGAGATGAGTAGTATTTTTAATAAATATTTTGTATCTGTATTTACTAAAGAGGAACTTAACAATATGCCTTCAGCCGAACAAGTCTATGTGGGTGGGGACGAGGACAGGTTGACGAGTTTAGCAGTTACCAGGGAGGATGTTCTTAAACAAATAGTAAAACTCAAACCAAACAAATCCCCAGGGCCGGATGAAGTGTTTGCTAGGGTGCTTAAAGAATGCAAAGAGGAGCTTTGTGACCCACTGTCAACCATATTTAATAAATCAATAGAGTCAGGCAGAGTGCCAGAGTTTTGGAAAGTTGCTAATGTGATACCAGTTTTTAAGAAAGGAGATAGATCACTTGCGTCTAACTATCGACCAATTAGCCTAACGTCTATTGTGGGAAAGTTACTCGAATCTATAATAGCAAATAAAATTCGTCTTCATCTTGAAAAACATAAATTAATAATTGAGTCGCAACATGGTTTTATAAATGGCCGTTCATGTTTAACAAATTTGTTATCTTTTTATTCTAGCATTGTTGAGGCAGTTGATAGTGGTAAGGATTGCGATGTTGTATACCTTGACTTTAGCAAAGCTTTTGATACAGTGCCACATGAAAGACTGATTAAAAAAATAGAGTCTCATGGTATTGGGGGTGCTATATTAAGCTGGATTAGGGCATGGCTATACCAAAGGAAACAGAGAGTTAGTATAAATGGAATCAAGTCAGAGTGGGAAAATGTTGTAAGTGGAGTGCCTCAAGGCTCTGTCCTGGGACCTCTGTTGTTTATAATATATATAAATGATTTAGATTCAGGTTTGAGTAGCAACATTTGCAAATTTGCCGATGATACGAAAATCGGTAGGGAAATTAATTCGGAGGAGGACTCACTATCACTTCAAGTTGATCTAGATAGGGTTTTGAAATGGTCAAAGGATTGGCAGATGCAGTTTAATGCTGACAAATGTAAAGTTCTGAGGTTAGGTAATGATGATAGAGTTACAAGATACGAGCTAGATGGTGTTGTGATTGCGAAGTCGGATTGCGAAAGGGATCTGGGAGTTATGATTAGTAAGAATTTAAAACAAAAGGATCAATGCATAAATGTTCGTAATAAGGCAAATCGGACACTTGGATTTATTAATCGCAGCGTTAGTAACAAGACACCTGGTGTGGTTCTCAAGCTATATCTTGCTCTAGTTAGGCCCCATTTAGATTATGCAGTTCAGTTTTGGTCGCCATATTATAGAATGGATATAAATTCACTTGAACGTGTCCAGCGTAGGATGACTAAGTTAATTCCCCAAATTAGAAATCTTTCATATGAAGAAAGATTAACAAAGCTTAAGTTGCATTCACTGGAAAGGCGAAGAGTTAGGGGTGACATGATAGAGGTTTACAAGTGGATGAATGGACATAACCGGGGGGATATTAATAGGGTATTAAAAGTATCAACACAGGACAGAACACGAAACAATGGATATAAATTGGATAAGTTTAGATTTAGGAAAGACTTGGGTAAATACTGGTTCAGTAACAGGGTTGTTGATTTGTGGAACCAATTGCCGCGTAACATTGTGGAGGTGGGGTCCCTCGATTGTTTCAAGCACGGGTTGGACAAGTATATGAGTGGGATTGGGTGGTTATAGAATAGGAGCTGCCTCGTATGGGCCAATAGGCCTTCTGCAGTTACCTTTGTTCTTATGTTCTTATGTTCTTAACTCGCCCAACATCATTACCCCCTGCACTAATACAAATAATGGGTTTGTTCCCATTTCCCGTCATAATATCTTTCATGTTTCCAACAATATCACCAATACCAGCTCCCGGATAGCAAACCCTTAACCTGTTCCCCTTATCTCTGGCACAAAACGTTCTGTCTAAATATCTCACCTGGGAATCTCCAACAACCAAAATTCGCTTCGTTCCTCCCTTTTCCTTTAGGGCACTTTGAGGGACCTGCGCTTCAATGCTCCTCGTTGCTTTACTGGTTCGGTAACAGGGTTGTTGATTTGTGGAACCAATTACCGCGTAACGTGATGGAGGTGGGGTCCCTCGATTGTTTCAAGCGTTGGTTGGACATGTTTATGAGTGGGATTGGGTAGTTATAGATAGGAGCTGCCCCGTATGGGCCAATAGGCCTTCTGCAGTTACCTTAATTCTTATGTTCTTTTATTCTTGTTGTTGTTGTTGTTGTTTCAGATTTAGCTACTCAGGACGAAGTGTTCATGTAGCACGGGCTATGGTAAGCCCGTAATTGAGTTTGGTTATACATGATAACCTTTTTTCTGTGATATTTGGGTTAAAGTTAAAAATGGAGGAGGGGATTTCTCCTTTTTCCCTGCTTATTTATCGCTTCTGTTTTAGTGAACTGGCTTTAGTCTTGTTTTATTAACATTATCTTGGTGGCGGATGTGGATGCAGAATGCTCACTAATGAGTCCCATTCCTCAACAGCTTTTCTAATCATTGTGGTCGCGGTGGAATGTGCATCTAATGCAGCTGCTGTCATTGGATTAATGTTGAGTTTGATGTGCAGGCGTTCAGTTCCTTCACATTCCGGTAAGTAGTGCAATAGTGGCGCCTCTGCTTCAGTTTCACAGATGTGACACTCTTTAACTGTTGGGTTCATTACCTCCCAGCAGCACTTGTAACCAAGTCTGAGTCTGTATATGGCTACTGCAATGTCTCTGGATATTTTTTTGCCAGTCTTGAAAGAGGAGTAACCAGTGGCTTGTTCGTACCATATCGCAGTGGATCTTCCTTCCGCTACTTTGGCTCTGTGGCGACTTTTGATAGTTGAGAATATTTTCTTCTTGATTTGCTCCTTTATCTGTGAGAAACTTGGAGGTATTTGAACCTGTACAACAGGTAGAGCAGTGGCAGTTTTGAGTCTGCCTTTTCATTACCATCTATGCCTATGTGACTTGGTATCCAATTTAGGGTGATTGACAGCCCTCGATTATGGGCTTCTTTTCCTATGTGTTGAATTTCTGTGAGGCGTTGTATATTATCTTTGTGCTGACTGGATAACAATGCCTGGAGCGAAGATTTGTAGTCTGTATGAATGATGACATCATGTAAATTATTCTCAATTATATAGTTTATTGCCTCCTTCAGGGCATATAATTCTGTTTGCAATGTTGAGCACCCACTATTCATTCTCCAGTAAGCTTCATGTTTGATAGTGTAAACTGCTGCCCCAGCAGAACCTTTTTCTTGATCAACTGATCTGTCTGTGAAGATGTGAGTCGTTGTAGGTCTAGAGATAGTTTCCATTTGTTGTTCTATTACTTCCTTGAGTCTCTGCGGGTCACATGCTGATTTTTTAACTGGTAATCTTTCAATGATTATCTTTAGATTCGATTCTTCCCATATAGGAGGCTGTCGAAAGTGTTGATATGGTCTATCTTCCCCTTTGTTTTTAATGGTCCATTTCAGGTCCATTTTCTCTAAAATCTTGACCACATTATCCATCCATGAGCTTGTTCTATACTGTAGGTTTTTCTGAAAGGATCTCTGTATGCTGTCTTTGATTGACAGTCTGGCGGTTGTTCCAGTAAGTTTTCCTATTATGGTGGCTATCATTTGTTTCATCCTGTTTTCTAATGCTGGTAAATTTGTTTCCATTCTAAGGTTCTCTCTACGCGTCCATATAGGTGCTCCCAGCATTGTTCTCAGAGCATCATTTTGAGGCACTTCCAGTTTCTCCCATTGGTTATCGCTGAGGGATGTAAGAGCAGGGGCAGCATAGTCGATGAGTGAGCTAAATGCTTGAACGTAGTACATTTTGAGTACTGGTAGAGATGCACCCTCTCTAAGACTGGTCAGGGAGCACAAAGCTGAGTTTCTGGCTTAACAGCGTTGCCGAAGATATTAATTTTTTTGAGTGAATTTCAACTGGTTGTCTATTATGACTCCTAAGTATTGAAAAGAGGTAACCCACTCAATTTCTTGTCCTTGTATTGCCAGTCTGATGTCTTGAGTTCTCATTTTAACGGCCATAGATTTTGTTTTATTGCTGTTTATTTTCACTGCTATGCGTTCCGCTTCCTTGCTGATAATATCTAGTCATTTTTGTGCATGGTTCCTTACACCTTTGCCATTGATGATGGCCACAAAGTCGTCTGCATAGTTAAGAAGTTTGGCTTTTGGTAGCTTGAGCTTCATGAATTGTTCCATGAGACAGTTGAAGAGGAAGGGGCTTAGTATTCCTCCCTGCGGAGTTCCATTTTCCAGCATCTTTGAGGTCGATGTTTTTCCTTGGAATTTGACTTTAGCTTCTCGGTTAAGCAGGCTTCCTTTGCCTGCTTAAAAGCAAGAGCGTGTCCTTTGATTTCCTTATCCACAAGGCAGCACATTGTAGCTGGAGCACTGGCTAACTCGAAGGTTTTTTCAAGGTCTAGAAAAATAAGGATTCCAGGTTTGTCATTGATTTGATCCAGGAGGGAGGTAAGGCATTCTGTGGTTCCAACACCTTTTCTGTAAGCAAACATATTTTGGTGTAGTAATTTGGTTTTCCATTCAATTCGATTAAGGGCCATTCTTTCTGCAGTTTTGGCCAGACAGCTTGTTAATGAGATGGGTCTTGGATTTCCTGGGTCTTTAGGTTTTGGAATGGGAACTATAATTGCACTGTTCCAAGAGAGTGGTCGGGTGCTTGTCACCCATACTCTGTTGATGAGATTCAAGAAGGCTTCTTCACCCTTTTCTCCTAGCTTGGCTAGCATGTTGTAAGTGATTTTGTCCTCGCCTGGGTCTGTATTTTTAGTTTTCTTTGTAGCACTTCTGAGTTCTTTCAGATTGAAAGGTTGGCCTAGTTCGTCAGGTAAGGCTAAAGCATCATCTATTTTTTTCCATCTTGCTGCTTGAAGTCTTTGTTGGTGAGTCAGAGTTGCTTGAGGAAGTTGAGTGGAACTGCTCTTGAAGCAAATAGATTTGCTAGCCTTTCTGCTTCGTGCTCTGGATGAACATGGTGCGGCGGAGCAGGAGGCGATTTTCCTTTGGCCTTGTTGATCTGGCTCCAGATGTCGCCCAAGGACGTATGCTGATTTAGCTTGGCACACCACTCGAGCCATTTTTCTTCTCTGATTTTTGCTGTTTCTTCGTGCACATGATCTCGGATGCACATGATCTCTAAGAAGTCCTAGATTAGCCTCGGTTCTATCTCTTCTGAATTTTTTTTCGTGCACGATTTAGTCTGTTATGTAGCTCTTTGATCCTATCCCAGTAATACCAGTGGTCCTTGTGATGTTGGGTAATTGTTTTCCTCTTGGGGATGGCGAGATTTGCTGCTCTAAGTATTGCATTTACAATTTTTTTTCCATTTCTTCGGTGTTGTCAGGAGGAGGGAAGTTTTGGTGCCAAGTTTCGAGAGCTTCCTGAAACTTCGGCCAATCTGCCTTGATAAAGTCCCATCCGGGCTCGGGAGCTGGAGGTCTAGGAGGTAGTGCTATATTAATAACCGTTATTATAGCAAAGTGGTCACTAGTCAGAACATGATCCACTGACCAATGACACAACTCATAAATACTGGTGGAAGCAAACGTGAGATCCAGCTTTTATTCTTATGCCGCTCTTATTTTATATCCACCAAATTCCCATCCATATGTCATTGTACCTCACTTCACTTCACCTCTCTTTCTCCTGCCTATATTTGTCAAAAACTTGACTTGTAAATCATTCCTTTTCAAGATTTATTAATATATGAAAGTACCTAAGGAAATTCCTGTTTCAATTCTTCCTACGTGGTCCGACACTGTCATATACATATATATATATATATATATATATATATATATATATATATATATATATATATATATATATATATATATATATATATATATATATATATATATATATATGACAATGTCAGACCACGGAGGAAAATGAAACAGGAATTTCCTTAAGTACTTTCGTATATTAAATACATCTTCAGTAGGAAGATGTATTTGATTCCTTCTGAAGATGTATTTAATATACGAAAGTACTTAAGGAAATTCCTGTTTCATTTTCCTCCGTGGTCTGACATTGTCACATTCTTAATCACGTGTTTATTTTCGTGATATACACACATATACACACATACATATATACATATATATATATATATATATATATATATATATATATATATATATATATATATATATATATATATATATATATATATATATATATATATATATATATATATATATATATATATATTATTAAATATGACCGAAAAAGTAAGATTAATAATTCTAACACGAATTTTCTCAATCTTTCGTACATTTCTTTTCACTGTTGGTGGTAATTCAAAAATCAGTTCTCCAAAAAAAAATGAATTTTGGAGAATTGATTTTTGAATTACCACCAACAGTGAAAAGAAAAATATATATATATATATATATATATATATATATATATATATATATATATATATATATATATATATATATATATATATATATAACTGAAATCTTACACCCCAGAAGTGACTCGAACCCATACTGCCAGGAGCAACACAACTGGTATGTACAGGACGCCTTAATCCACTTGACCATCACGACCAGACAAACTGATGGTAGCCGAGGCTATTTAGCCCAACCGCCCGCCGGCACTCTGATGGTAATCTTGGGTATAGCATTTTATCAATGCAATGTGTGCCCCAAAGAATGAGGTGATTTGATAAAATGCTATGCCTAAGATTACCATCAGAGTGCCGGCAGGCTGATGAGCTAAATAGCCACGTCTACCATCAGTTTGTCCGGTCGTCATGGTCAAGATGACCATCTGAGCTGGCTGGCTGAGAACATCCACTAATAGACAGCGTATATCAGATGGTTCTTTCAGCTTAAGAGCACAGGATATTCTAATTCCAATGGCTGGTGCAGGCCCAGACATCGGCTAGGTAGATGGCGTTGAGGTGCAGAGGTGCAGTGGTACAGACGTCGATTCACCAATCTGAAGCGGGCTGGCTGGAAATGGTAGTTTGGTGATCAGCGACGAGGGAGGGGGGAGGTGGAGAGCGAGTGTGATATACGTATGCACCTGGCAAAACGTATTTGATTAAATATGTACTACACTTGCTTGTGGTATCTAGATGTTGAAGATGTACTGAAGTAACATGATGATAGGAAAGAGCAGGCCAAATCTCTCTTGAAGGAGATTATCGTAACAGCTCTTCCCCGAAGCCTGCTCTTACGGGTTAAGTTACTTCAGTGGCTGGTGTAGAGGTAGGAGTAGCTGTCTCTACCTCGTAGACTCTGGAGAGGGCGTCGGCTATGATGTTGTCCGAACCTTTGATGTAGAAGATATCCAGATTAAAATTCTGCAAGTACAGAGCCCATCGTAGAAGACGTTGATTGCTGAATTGGGCCCGTTGTAGGAACCGCAGGGGGATTGTGGCCCGAGTAGATGGTAATAGACTGATTCCCCTGTAAGTAAGGTTCGAAATGTTACAGATTCAGGACGATGGAGAGGAGTTCTATTTCGATAGTGCTGTAGTTTTTCTGGTGAGGCTTCAACTTGTAGCTGTTGTAGCTGACAGGAAGAATCTCCTCGCCTCATTGTTGCATCAGGACGCCCCCGATGCCGGTAAACCAGGCGTCGACATTGATGATGAAGGGCTTCGTGATATCTTGAGAGGCGAGAATGGGATCAGAACATAGCAGAGATTTAAATTGTTCAATGGCAACGGTCTGTTGAATGGTCCAATGTTACCGTTGCTTGGGGCTGGTGAGATTAATCAATGGTGTTGCTACCGTACTAAAATTCTTCACAAACCTACGATAGTAAGATGCAAGTCCAAGGAAGCGCAGGAGCTGCTTCCTGGTCGTAGGTTGTGGGTAATGCTGAATGGCTTCAGTGTGAATTGTTAAAGGAGCTATGCTGCCACTCCCTATCACATGACCAAGATAACGCACTTTATCTTTGGGAAATGTGGACTTGCCCAAGTTGATGGTAAGGCCGGCTGTCAGGAGCTTGGAGAACAGTCGTTGCAGCTGGAGCAGATGTTCGCTCCAGGTGTTGTTGCCACAACGAAGAAAACTGTGAGTCACCCCCGGACGGGCTCTGTTGAGAGTGTTAGCCTGCCTGTGACGTGGCAGTATCAGGAATCGCCTTATCCGGGGCTGGCTGGTGGAAGAGATTAGCCACTGTGGTGCTTAAGTGAGGAGAGTGATCAGCGGGATCACACGAGGCTCCTGCCTAGGGCTCGCAACCCTAGTATCGGTCGTGGAGTGGCCTACACAGCGGAGCTGATCAGAACCTGCCAGCTACAGGCTGGATTGTGGTTGAAGGCCTCCACGATGGAGCACCCAGTGGAACGGTGATTTGGCTGGCCTGTGGCCAGGGTAGATTCGCCAAAAGAATCATAGAGGATTCATCGTGGGCCACAAAGAAGGGAACAGGGCTACCCAAAGTGCGCACCGTGGAGCATCCTGTGTCTTCAGAGGAAGAAAAGCTTGTACATAATCGTGTAGTTATAAACCCCGTGTGATTGTTATTTATTTATATGGTGGTGGTGAGAATATATATATAAATCAGAACATTTGTATCCCTCCCCCTTTAATTTTCCTTGCGTTACGGAACACACCCCTTGAAAGCCTCTACTAACTTGGGGCCGGATTCCCAAACTCTACTACCATCAGAGAAGAACCCGGTTGCGCCCCAGTAGGGCCGTAACATGATCTTCGGCCAAGTCATTGCCCAGGAGAAGTTGCACTCCAGACATGGGAAAAGGCTTTTCCCTGATCGCGACTTGGATTTCACCGGTCACGAAAGGACAATCCAGGTGGACTCTGGCGAGTGGATACGGAGTGGTAGCAGTGAGGTCAGTGATGAGGACGGTTTCTCCGGTGTAGGTGATGTTAGGCACAGCCGATTTCAATATTATTGACTGAAGAGCCGCTGTGTCCCTCAAGATCTTCATTTTACCAGTCTCCGTGGTGTAGTGGTAAGACACTTGCCTGGCGTTCCGCGAGCGCTATGTCATGGGTTCGTATCCTGGCCGGGGAGGATTTACTGGGCGCAATTCCTTAACTGTAGCCTCTGTTTAACGCAACAGTAAAATGTGTACTTGGATGAAAAAACGATTCTTCGTGGCAGGGGATCGTATTCCAGGGACCTACCCGAAACGCTACGCGTACTAGTGGCTATACAAGAATGTAACAACTCTTGTATATATCTCAAAAAAAAAAAAAAAAAATTAAAACGTCCCTCCGAATCTGTACTGTTGACAGAAACAGTTCCAGGATACAGGTGTTTGCTGAAGAGAGAAAGATCATTAACAGGAACACCAACATTCATCACAGGCTTTCCGGACTTTGGAGGAGTCGGTTTGGGTTTAGGAGTTTCACTATAGCCTTTGTATTGGGCTTTCCCACATTTATCTATGGTATGTCCATAAAGCTTGCAATACTTACAATACAATTGAGAGCTCGCTTGATCGGTACTCACTTTGTCATAACTATACCAAGACTTCTTACTGGAAGGTGGGTCTGGTGTTAGCCAGTGTATGAGGCTGTAGGTGTCAGCCGACTTCGCACATCTGATGTAGTCGGTTTCTTCTTTGTCTGCTAAATATAAACGGATGGAAGGGGGAGCACGTCTAAAGAATTCCTCAACTAGAATGAGGTTGACGAGTTCTGAAAATGTAGAGACTGGCTGAAAATGGCTGCTTCCAACCATTTCATGAAATATCTTTTCTTTGTATTGGCAAATTCTAAAAAGGTGGTGGTACTTGCCTTTAGATAATCACAGAATTTTCGTCTGTAGCTTTCGGTGGAGAGATGGTAGGCATCTAAAATTGCTTGCTTCAGGGTCTGGTAGTCATTCTCAGACGCTAAGGTACTGAGAGTAACCGCAGCTCTACCTGTGAGATGCACTCTGAGAAGGGTAGACCATTGATCTTCAGGCCAGCTAGGTTTTTTAGCTAGGGTCTCAAAAGTGGTAAAAAACACGTCTATCTCTGTCTCAACGAATGGTGGCATTAACTTACTTGCATGGGAGACATTGAAGCTTACGGGAAGACTAGCTGTAGCTTGTTGGCGCTGAGCGTGGTGTGTAGTTTCCAAGGTGAGTTCTAGTTGACGATATGCTAGAACACTCTCAGCTTGCTTCTTATCGTGCTCACGTTGCATCTCCAGGTGACGTTTTCTTGCTTCAAGCTGTTCCCTTTCCCGCTCACGGTGTAGGGCAGTCTCACGTTCCTGTTCTTCTTTCTTTAGGGCAGCCTCTTTTTTCTTTAGCTGGAGAGCTTCTTTTTGTTGTTCATGCTTGATTTTCGTTAGTTCGAGCTTTAGCTTCATAGCTGCCAGAGCCTGTTTATCTGCAATAGAATAGTTTTCGTGAGCATCAGAGTCTATAATTCCTTCATCTAAGAGGTGATCCAAGATAATATTGTGCAAGTCATTATTGTTGGCTCCAGGGGGAACATTTAGTTGATACTCGTGTGCAAGAGTTTGTAATTCGGTCCTCTTGGCACGAATTAAGTTCCCTACTTCACTTGCTGGATCACTACGAAATGCTGAGAGATGAAACATTTTGAAATAGCAAATAAATGTACAACGAATATACATGTGATATTCTAAGTGTCAGTAACAGGATGACGTGGCAACTGGTAACTATCCTGTGGAAATTTAATCGTTAACAATTAACGTTAATATTAGTATGGTAAATGATTAGTCAATCAAAATCGCAGGAAATCTTGTACCCGGTACTCAGTGTAAGAGAATAAGGGCAAGAAAATCCTACTAAATAAATGAAACCGATAGTTTCTAAAACAAATGAAACTTTTAATTGTTTCAAAAGTGAAAAGGTAGTCCCAAGAATGTTGGGATACCTTGCCGAGTCTCTATAGGACAGAAGCAAGGGTTTTCCTACTTAATTATATGATACTTACAGAATTAGCGTTCCCCGTGCTCTGAAAAAAAGCTAATTCCCTACCTGAGTAAATATCATCATCTCTGACCGACGTATAGGGGTGCGAGTGTAAACTGATGACGAGAACTGCTTTTGAGGTCCCAACTCAACAGCGTAGTCCGTGCTGGAGGAACTATGGCCCTCTGTATCCTCCTGTGGTCGGATTGCAGAGGATAGGGCACGTGGCCCGAAGACAAATCAAAGTACCAAGGTACCAAAATGATGATCTGTCTGAATTTGAGAAATATCCTAGGGACAAAAAAGGTGGAATACACGAGTAATAACACTGAGGGAGGGATGACCAATTAATAAGAGAATGACTGAGGCCTCCAGTCAAAAAATAACATAAAATAAAATAGTGGTGACGTCACTCTAAAATGGATAATGACAAAAATGAAATTAACAGGTGCTGAGAATAAAGCGCTGGCTGAGAACATCCACTAATAGACAGAGCGTATATCAGATGGTTGTTTCAGCTTGAGAGCACAGGATATTCTAACTCCAATGGCTGGTGCAAGCCGAGACATCGACTAGGTAGATGGCGCTGAGTTGCAGTGGTGCAGACATCGATTCACCAATCAGAAGCGGGCTGGCTGGAAATGGTAGTTTGGTGATCGGCGACGATGGAGGGGGGAGGTGGAGAGCGAGTGTGATATACGTATGCGCCTGGCAAAACGTATTTGACTAAATATGTACTACACTTGCTCGTAGTATCTAGATGTTGTAGATGTATTGAAATACCATGACGATAGGAAAGAGCAGGCCAAAACTCTCTTGGAGGAGATTATCGTAACAAATATATATATAAAATATATATATATATATATATATATATATATATATATATATATATATATATATATATATATATATATATATTATATATAAGTATGCTGAACTTGTTTTGGATCAGACTATCGATGTACATCATATATGCCAGGTATAAGTGATTTTATGTATACTTGTTGAGGTGTGATTTGATTAGGAATTAGATTCAGCCAGATTATTTCTGGCTGTGTTTATCATTTAATCCCAATGACGTTAGATAAATTTTATTATTTGTGGCTGAATTTCAGTTCAATACTTTGTTTACTGGATCAACTGATTTCAGCGTGGCAAACTCTTTCCAATAAACAGTTATTTAATTTCCTAAATCAAACTAAATCAATTGCCAGTCTATATTCCTTTATAAATTCTTTAAGGTTTGACTGGGTTTAATTCGATTTTTAGATAAATTTAATTTATTCTCGGAAGTTGGTCGGCTGACGCAACAGTAGCAATGAATTCTAGGAAATATTTGGCGTTACAACACCTCAGAATAATAAAAATAATATTGCTTCACTACTGGTTAGTAGTATTAGAAAAATTAGATTTCTTAGTACAATTTATTTAAAATATTGCACTAGGGTTTAAAATTTGGGTGTTGGAAATATCCAACATAGGGGCTGGAGACATAGTGAATGTAAAGAGTGGGGGCCGGTGACGGTGTGTTGTTGTAGTGTGGGGCTGGTGACAGTGTGATGGCTTAGAGTTTGTGCTGGTGATAGTGTGATGGTATAGAATTTGGGCTGGTGACAGTGAGATGGTTTAGAGGGGGCTAGTGATGGTATGATGGTATACAGGGCCGGCCGGTGACAGTGTGATGGTATAGAATGTGGGCTGGTGACAGTGTGAGTGTTTAGAGGTGGAGCTGGTGATTGTGTAGAGTTGGTCTGTTGACAGTGTGATGGTGAAGAGTGAACGATTTTGAAGGTGTGATGGTGTAGAGTGAGGGCTGGTGGCGGTGTGATGGCTTAGAGTGGGGCTGGTGACACTGTGATGGTGAAGAGTGGGGGCTGGTGACAGTGTGATGTATAGAATGTGGGCTGGTGACAGTCTGAGGGTTTAGAGGGTGGGCTAGTGACTGAGTGATTGTGTAGAGTGGGTCTGTTGACAGTGTAATGATGTAGAGTGAGGGCTCGTGACGGTGTGATGGTGTAGAGTGGGGAGCTGGTGACAGTGAGAAGGTGCAGAGTGGGGGCTGATGACAGTGGGATGGAGTCGAGCACGGTCTGGTAACAGTGAGATGGTGTAGAGAGGGAGCTGGCCAGAATGTGATTGTGTGGAGTGGGGGCTGGTGACATTGTGATTGTTTAGACTGGTGGTTAGTGACAGTGGGGCCAGGTGACAGTGCAATGATGTAGGGTGGGGGCTGGTGATAGTGTGATGGTGTAGAGTGGGGGCCGGTGACCGTATGTTGGTGTAGAGTTGGGGATGAGGACAGTGTTATGTGTAGAGTGGGGTCTGGTGACGGTGTGATAGTGTAGACTGGAGGGTAGTGACAGTGTGATTGTGTCGAGTGGAGGCTGGTGACATTGTGATGGTGTAGAGTTGGGGCTCTTGACAGTGTGATGGTGTAGAGTGGTGGCTGGTGACAGTGTGATAGTGTTGAGTGGGGGCTGGTGCCTGTGTGATGGTGTAGAATGGGGGCAGGTGCCTTTGTGATGGTGTAGAATGGAGACTGGTGACGGTGTGATAGTGTAGACTGGAGGCTGGTGACAGTGTGATGGTGTCGAGTGGGGGCATGTGACATGTGATCGTGTAGCGTTGCTGCTGGTGACAGTGTGATGGTGTAAAGTGGGAGCAGATTTCAGGGGTATGATGTAGAGTCGGGGCTGGTGACGGGGTGATGGTGTTGAGTAGTAGCTGGTGACAGTGTGACGGTGTAGAAAGGGGAGGGGGGTCTGGTGACGGTGTGATGGTGTAGAGTGGGGGGCTGGTGACGGTGTGATGGTGTAGAGTGAAGGCTGGTGACGGTGTGGTGTTGCAGAGTAGGAGCTGGTGATAGTG
>NC_091153.1:30522685-30540394 GCF_040958095.1 Procambarus clarkii
CCAGTCTACACTATCACACCGTCACCAGACCCCACTCTACACATAACACTGTCCTCATCCCCAACTCTACACCAACATACGGTCACCGGCCCCCACTCTACACCATCACACTATCACCAGCCCCCACCCTACATCATTGCACTGTCACCTGGCCCCACTGTCACTAACCACCAGTCTAAACAATCACAATGTCACCAGCCCCCACTCCACACAATCACATTCTGGCCAGCTCCCTCTCTACACCATCTCACTGTTACCAGACCGTGCTCGACTCCATCCCACTGTCATCAGCCCCCACTCTGCACCTTCTCACTGTCACCAGCTCCCCACTCTACACCATCACACCGTCACGAGCCCTCACTCTACATCATTACACTGTCAACAGACCCACTCTACACAATCACTCAGTCACTAGCCCACCCTCTAAACCCTCAGACTGTCACCAGCCCACATTCTATACATCACACTGTCACCAGCCCCCACTCTTCACCATCACAGTGTCACCAGCCCCACTCTAAGCCATCACACCGCCACCAGCCCTCACTCTACACCATCACACCTTCAAAATCGTTCACTCTTCACCATCACACTGTCAACAGACCAACTCTACACAATCACCAGCTCCACCTCTAAACACTCACACTGTCACCAGCCCACATTCTATACCATCACACTGTCACCGGCCGGCCCTGTATACCATCATACCATCACTAGCCCCCTCTAAACCATCTCACTGTCACCAGCCCAAATTCTATACCATCACACTATCACCAGCACAAACTCTAAGCCATCACACTGTCACCAGCCCCACACTACAACAACACACCGTCACCGGCCCCCACTCTTTACATTCACTATGTCTCCAGCCCCTATGTTGGATATTTCCAACACCCAAATTTTAAACCCTAGTGCAATATTTTAAATAAATTGTACTAAGAAATCTAATTTTTCTAATACTACTAACCAGTAGTGAAGCAATATTATTTTTATTATTCTGAGGTGTTGTAACGCCAAATATTTCCTAGAATTCATTGCTACTGTTGCGTCAGCCGACCAACTTCCGAGAATAAATTAAATTTATCTAAAAATCGAATTAAACCCAGTCAAACCTTAAAGAATTTATAAAGGAATATAGACTGGCAATTGATTTAGTTTGATTTAGGAAATTAAATAACTGTTTATTGGAAAGAGTTTGCCACGCTGAAATCAGTTGATCCAGTAAACAAAGTATTGAACTGAAATTCAGCCACAAATAATAAAATTTATCTAACGTCATTGGGATTAAATGATAAACACAGCCAGAAATAATCTGGCTGAATCTAATTCCTAATCAAATCACACCTCAACAAGTATACATAAAATCACTTATACCTGGCATATATGATGTACATCGATAGTCTGATCCAAAACAAGTTCAGCATACTTATATATAATATTATATATATATATATATAATATATATATATATATATATATATATATATATATATATATATATATATATATTTTATATATATTTGTTACGATAATCTCCTCCAAGAGAGTTTTGGCCTGCTCTTTCCTATCGTCATGGTATTTCAATACATCTACAACATCTAGATACTACGAGCAAGTGTAGTACATATTTAGTCAAATACGTTTTGCCAGGCGCATACGTATATCACACTCGCTCTCCACCTCCCCCCTCCATCGTCGCCGATCACCAAACTACCATTTCCAGCCAGCCCGCTTCTGATTGGTGAATCGATGTCTGCACCACTGCAACTCAGCGCCATCTACCTAGTCGATGTCTCGGCTTGCACCAGCCATTGGAGTTAGAATATCCTGTGCTCTCAAGCTGAAACAACCATCTGATATACGCTCTGTCTATTAGTGGATGTTCTCAGCCAGCGCTTTATTCTCAGCACCTGTTAATTTCATTTTTGTCATTATCCATTTTAGAGTGACGTCACCACTATTTTATTTTATGTTATTTTTTGACTGGAGGCCTCAGTCATTCTCTTATTAATTGGTCATCCCTCCCTCAGTGTTATTACTCGTGTATTCCACCTTTTTTGTCCCTAGGATATTTCTCAAATTCAGACAGATCATCATTTTGGTACCTTGGTACTTTGATTTGTCTTCGGGCCACGTGCCCTATCCTCTGCAATCCGACCACAGGAGGATACAGAGGGCCATAGTTCCTCCAGCACGGACTACGCTGTTGAGTTGGGACCTCAAAAGCAGTTCTCGTCATCAGTTTACACTCGCACCCCTATACGTCGGTCAGAGATGATGATATTTACTCAGGTAGGGAATTAGCTTTTTTTCAGAGCACGGGAACGCTAATTCTGTAAGTATCATATAATTAAGTAGGAAAACCCTTGCTTCTGTCCTATAGAGACTCGGCAAGGTATCCCAACATTCTTGGGACTACCTTTTCACTTTTGAAACAATTAAAAGTTTCATTTGTTTTAGAAACTATCGGTTTCATTTATTTAGTAGGATTTTCTTGCCCTTATTCTCTTACACTGAGTACCGGTACAAGATTTCCTGCGATTTTGATTGACTAATCATTTACCATACTAATATTAACGTTAATTGTTAACGATTAAATTTCCACAGGATAGTTACCAGTTGCCACGTCATCCTGTTACTGACACTTAGAATATCACATGTATATTCGTTGTACATTTATTTGCTATTTCAAAATGTTTCATCTCTCAGCATTTCGTAGTGATCCAGCAAGTGAAGTAGGGAACTTAATTCGTGCCAAGAGGACCGAATTACAAACTCTTGCACACGAGTATCAACTAAATGTTCCCCCTGGAGCCAACAATAATGACTTGCACAATATTATCTTGGATCACCTCTTAGATGAAGGAATTATAGACTCTGATGCTCACGAAAACTATTCTATTGCAGATAAACAGGCTCTGGCAGCTATGAAGCTAAAGCTCGAACTAACGAAAATCAAGCATGAACAACAAAAAGAAGCTCTCCAGCTAAAGAAAAAAGAGGCTGCCCTAAAGAAAGAAGAACAGGAACGTGAGACTGCCCTACACCGTGAGCGGGAAAGGGAACAGCTTGAAGCAAGAAAACGTCACCTGGAGATGCAACGTGAGCACGATAAGAAGCAAGCTGAGAGTGTTCTAGCATATCGTCAACTAGAACTCACCTTGGAAACTACACACCACGCTCAGCGCCAACAAGCTACAGCTAGTCTTCCCGTAAGCTTCAATGTCTCCCATGCAAGTAAGTTAATGCCACCATTCGTTGAGACAGAGATAGACGTGTTTTTTACCACTTTTGAGACCCTAGCTAAAAAACCTAGCTGGCCTGAAGATCAATGGTCTACCCTTCTCAGAGTGCATCTCACAGGTAGAGCTGCGGTTACTCTCAGTACCTTAGCGTCTGAGAATGACTACCAGACCCTGAAGCAAGCAATTTTAGATGCCTACCATCTCTCCACCGAAAGCTACAGACGAAAATTCTGTGATTATCTAAAGGCAAGTACCACCACCTTTTTAGAATTTGCCAATACAAAGAAAAGATATTTCATGAAATGGTTGGAAGCAGCCATTTTCAGCCAGTCTCTACATTTTCAGAACTCGTCAACCTCATTCTAGTTGAGGAATTCTTTAGACGTGCTCCCCCTTCCATCCGTTTATATTTAGCAGACAAAGAAGAAACCGACTACATCAGATGTGCGAAGTCGGCTGACACCTACAGCCTCATACACTGGCTAACACCAGACCCACCTTCCAGTAAGAAGTCTTGGTATAGTTATGACAAAGTGAGTACCGATCAAGCGAGCTCTCAATTGTATTGTAAGTATTGCAAGCTTTATGGACATACCATAGATAAATGTGGGAAAGCCCAATACAAAGGCTATAGTGAAACTCCTAAACCCAAACCGACTCCTCCAAAGTCCGGAAAGCCTGTGATGAATGTTGGTGTTCCTGTTAATGATCTTTCTCTCTTCAGCAAACACCTGTATCCTGGAACTGTTTCTGTCAACAGTACAGATTCGGAGGGACGTTTTAATTTTTTTTTTTTTTTTTTGAGATATATACAAGAGTTGTTACATTCTTGTATAGCCACTAGTACGCGTAGCGTTTCGGGTAGGTCCCTGGAATACGATCCCCTGCCACGAAGAATCGTTTTTTCATCCAAGTACACATTTTACTGTTGCGTTAAACAGAGGCTACAGTTAAGGAATTGCGCCCAGTAAATCCTCCCCGGCCAGGATACGAACCCATGACATAGCGCTCGCGGAACGCCAGGCAAGTGTCTTACCACTACACCACGGAGACTGGTAAAATGAAGATCTTGAGGGACACAGCGGCTCTTCAGTCAATAATATTGAAATCGGCTGTGCCTAACATCACCTACACCGGAGAAACCGTCCTCATCACTGACCTCACTGCTACCACTCCGTATCCACTCGCCAGAGTCCACCTGGATTGTCCTTTCGTGACCGGTGAAATCCAAGTCGCGATCAGGGAAAAGCCTTTTCCCATGTCTGGAGTGCAACTTCTCCTGGGCAATGACTTGGCCGAAGATCATGTTACGGCCCTACTGGGGCGCAACCGGGTTCTTCTCTGATGGTAGTAGAGTTTGGGAATCCGGCCCCAAGTTAGTAGAGGCTTTCAAGGGGTGTGTTCCGTAACGCAAGGAAAATTAAAGGGGGAGGGATACAAATGTTCTGATTTATATATATATTCTCACCACCACCATATAAATAAATAACAATCACACGGGGTTTATAACTACACGATTATGTACAAGCTTTTCTTCCTCTGAAGACACAGGATGCTCCACGGTGCGCACTTTGGGTAGCCCTGTTCCCTTCTTTGTGGCCCACGATGAATCCTCTATGATTCTTTTGGCGAATCTACCCTGGCCACAGGCCAGCCAAATCACCGTTCCACTGGGTGCTCCATCGTGGAGGCCTTCAACCACAATCCAGCCTGTAGCTGGCAGGTTCTGATCAGCTCCGCTGTGTAGGCCACTCCACGACCGATACTAGGGTTGCGAGCCCTAGGCAGGAGCCTCGTGTGATCCCGCTGATCACTCTCCTCACTTAAGCACCACAGTGGCTAATCTCTTCCACCAGCCAGCCCCGGATAAGGCGATTCCTGATACTGCCACGTCACAGGCAGGCTAACACTCTCAACAGAGCCCGTCCGGGGGTGACTCACAGTTTTCTTCGTTGTGGCAACACACCTGGAGCGAACATCTGCTCCAGCTGCAACGACTGTTCTCCAAGCTCCTGACAGCCGGCCTTACCATCAACTTGGGCAAGTCCACATTTCCCAAAGATAAAGTGCGTTATCTTGGTCATGTGATAGGGAGTGGCAGCATAGCTCCTTTAACAATTCACACTGAAGCCATTCAGCATTACCCACAACCTACGACCAGGAAGCAGCTCCTGCGCTTCCTTGGACTTGCATCTTACTATCGTAGGTTTGTGAAGAATTTTAGTACGGTAGCAACACCATTGATTAATCTCACCAGCCCCAAGCAACGGTAACATTGGACCATTCAACAGACCGTTGCCATTGAACAATTTAAATCTCTGCTATGTTCTGATCCCATTCTCGCCTCTCAAGATATCACGAAGCCCTTCATCATCAATGTCGACGCCTGGTTTACCGGCATCGGGGGCGTCCTGATGCAACAATGAGGCGAGGAGATTCTTCCTGTCAGCTACAACAGCTACAAGTTGAAGCCTCACCAGAAAAACTACAGCACTATCGAAATAGAACTCCTCTCCATCGTCCTGAATCTGTAACATTTCGAACCTTACTTACAGGGGAATCAGTCTATTACCATCTACTCGGGCCACAATCCCCCTGCGGTTCCTACAACGGGCCCAATTCAGCAATCAACGTCTTCTACGATGGGCTCTGTACTTGCAGAATTTTAATCTGGATATCTTCTACATCAAAGGTTCGGACAACATCATAGCCGACGCCCTCTCCAGAGTCTACGAGGTAGAGACAGCTACTCCTACCTCTACACCAGCCACTGAAGTAACTTAACCCGTAAGAGCAGGCTTCGGGAAGAGCTGTTACGATAATCTCCTTCAAGAGAGATTTGGCCTGCTCTTTCCTATCATCATGTTACTTCAGTACATCTTCAACATCTAGATACCACAAGCAAGTGTAGTACATATTTAATCAAATACGTTTTGCCAGGTGCATACGTATATCACACTCGCTCTCCACCTCCCCCCTCCCTCGTCGCTGATCACCAAACTACCATTTCCAGCCAGCCCGCTTCAGATTGGTGAATCGACGTCTGTACCACTGCACCTCTGCACCTCAACGCCATCTACCTAGCCGATGTCTGGGCCTGCACCAGCCATTGGAATTAGAATATCCTGTGCTCTTAAGCTGAAAGAACCATCTGATATACGCTGTCTATTAGTGGATGTTCTCAGCCAGCCAGCTCAGATGGTCATCTTGACCATGACGACCGGACAAACTGATGGTAGACGTGGCTATTTAGCTCATCAGCCTGCCGGCACTCTGATGGTAATCTTAGGCATAGCATTTTATCAAATCACCTCATTCTTTGGGGCACACATTGCATTGATAAAATGCTATACCCAAGATTACCATCAGAGTGCCGGCGGGCGGTTGGGCTAAATAGCCTCGGCTACCATCAGTTTGTCTGGTCGTGATGGTCAAGTGGATTAAGGCGTCCTGTACATACCAGTTGTGTTGCTCCTGGCAGTATGGGTTCGAGTCACTTCTGGGGTGTAAGATTTCAGTTATATATATATATATATATATATATATATATATATTATATATATATATATATATATATATATATATATATATATATTTTTTTTCTTTTCACTGTTGGTGGTAATTCAAAAATCAATTCTCCAAAATTCATTTTTTTTTGGAGAACTGATTTTTGAATTACCACCAACAGTGAAAAGAAATGTACGAAAGATTGAGAAAATTCGTGTTAGAATTATTAATCTTACTTTTTCGGTCATATTTAATAATATATATATATATATATTATATATATATATATATATATATATATATATATATATTATAATATATATATATATATTATATTATATATATATATATATATATATATATGTATATATGTATGTGTATATGTGTGTATATCACGAAAATAAACACGTGATTAAGAATGTGACAATGTCAGACCACGGAGGAAAATGAAACAGGAATTTCCTTAAGTACTTTCGTATATTAAATACATCTTCAGAAGGAATCAAATACATCTTCCTACTGAAGATGTATTTAATATACGAAAGTACTTAAGGAAATTCCTGTTTCATTTTCCTCCGTGGTCTGACATTGTCATATATATATATATATATATATATATATATATATATATATATATATATATATATATATATATATATATATATATATATATGTATATGACAGTGTCGGACCACGTAGGAAGAATTGAAACAGGAATTTCCTTAGGTACTTTCATATATTAATAAATCTTGAAAAGGAATGATTTACAAGTCAAGTTTTTGACAAATATAGGCAGGAGAAAGAGAGGTGAAGTGAAGTGAGGTACAATGACATATGGATGGGAATTTGGTGGATATAAAATAAGAGCGGCATAAGAATAAAAGCTGGATCTCACGTTTGCTTCCACCAGTATTTATGAGTTGTGTCATTGGTCAGTGGATCATGTTCTGACTAGTGACCACTTTGCTATAATAACGGTTATTAATATAGCACTACCTCCTAGACCTCCAGCTCCCGAGCCCGGATGGGACTTTATCAAGGCAGATTGGCCGAAGTTTCAGGAAGCTCTCGAAACTTGGCACCAAAACTTCCCTCCTCCTGACAACACCGAAGAAATGGAAAAAAAATTGTAAATGCAATACTTAGAGCAGCAAATCTCGCCATCCCCAAGAGGAAAACAATTACCCAACATCACAAGGACCACTGGTATTACTGGGATAGGATCAAAGAGCTACATAACAGACTAAATCGTGCACGAAAAAAATTCAGAAGAGATAGAACCGAGGCTAATCTAGGACTTCTTAGAGATCATGTGCATCCGAGATCATGTGCACGAAGAAACAGCAAAAATCAGAGAAGAAAAATGGCTCGAGTGGTGTGCCAAGCTAAATCAGCATACGTCCTTGGGCGACATCTGGAGCCAGATCAACAAGGCCAAAGGAAAATCGCCTCCTGCTCCGCCGCACCATGTTCATCCAGAGCACGAAGCAGAAAGGCTAGCAAATCTATTTGCTTCAAGAGCAGTTCCACTCAACTTCCTCAAGCAACTCTGACTCACCAACAAAGACTTCAAGCAGCAAGATGGAAAAAAATAGATGATGCTTTAGCCTTACCTGACGAACTAGGCCAACCTTTCAATCTGAAAGAACTCAGAAGTGCTACAAAGAAAACTAAAAATACAGACCCAGGCGAGGACAAAATCACTTACAACATGCTAGCCAAGCTAGGAGAAAAGGGTGAAGAAGCCTTCTTGAATCTCATCAACAGAGTATGGGTGACAAGCACCCGACCACTCTCTTGGAACAGTGCAATTATAGTTCCCATTCCAAAACCTAAAGACCCAGGAAATCCAAGACCCATCTCATTAACAAGCTGTCTGGCCAAAACTGCAGAAAGAATGGCCCTTAATCGAATTGAATGGAAAACCAAATTACTACACCAAAATATGTTTGCTTACAGAAAAGGTGTTGGAACCACAGAATGCCTTACCTCCCTCCTGGATCAAATCAATGACAAACCTGGAATCCTTATTTTTCTAGACCTTGAAAAAACCTTCGAGTTAGCCAGTGCTCCAGCTACAATGTGCTGCCTTGTGGATAAGGAAATCAAAGGACACGCTCTTGCTTTTAAGCAGGCAAAGGAAGCCTGCTTAACCGAGAAGCTAAAGTCAAATTCCAAGGAAAAACATCGACCTCAAAGATGCTGGAAAATGGAACTCCGCAGGGAGGAATACTAAGCCCCTTCCTCTTCAACTGTCTCATGGAACAATTCATGAAGCTCAAGCTACCAAAAGCCAAACTTCTTAACTATGCAGACGACTTTGTGGCCATCATCAATGGCAAAGGTGTAAGGAACCATGCACAAAAATGACTAGATATTATCAGCAAGGAAGCGGAACGCATAGCAGTGAAAATAAACAGCAATAAAACAAAATCTATGGCCGTTAAAATGAGAACTCAAGACATCAGACTGGCAATACAAGGACAAGAAATTGAGTGGGTTACCTCTTTTCAATACTTAGGAGTCATAATAGACAACCAGTTGAAATTCACTCAAAAAAATTAATATCTTCGGCAACGCTGTTAAGCCAGAAACTCAGCTTTGTGCTCCCTGACCAGTCTTAGAGAGGGTGCATCTCTACCAGTACTCAAAATGTACTACGTTCAAGCATTTAGCTCACTCATCGACTATGCTGCCCCTGCTCTTACATCCCTCAGCGATAACCAATGGGAGAAACTGGAAGTGCCTCAAAATGATGCTCTGAGAACAATGCTGGGAGCACCTATATGGACGCGTAGAGAGAACCTTAGAATGGAAACAAATTTACCAGCATTAGAAAACAGGATGAAACAAATGATAGCCACCATAATAGGAAAACTTACTGGAACAACCGCCAGACTGTCAATCAAAGACAGCATACAGAGATCCTTTCAGAAAAACCTACAGTATAGAACAAGCTCATGGATGGATAATGTGGTCAAGATTTTAGAGAAAATGGACCTGAAATGGACCATTAAAAACAAAGGGGAAGATAGACCATATCAACACTTTCGACAGCCTCCTATATGGGAAGAATCGAATCTAAAGATAATCATTGAAAGATTACCAGTTAAAAAATCAGCATGTGACCCGCAGAGACTCAAGGAAGTAATAGAACAACAAATGGAAACTATCTCTAGACCTACAACGACTCACATCTTCACAGACAGATCAGTTGATCAAGAAAAAGGTTCTGCTGGGGCAGCAGTTTACACTATCAAACATGAAGCTTACTGGAGAATGAATAGTGGGTGCTCAACATTGCAAACAGAATTATATGCCCTGAAGGAGGCAATAAACTATATAATTGAGAATAATTTACATGATGTCATCATTCATACAGACTACAAATCTTCGCTCCAGGCATTGTTATCCAGTCAGCACAAAGATAATATACAACGCCTCACAGAAATTCAACACATAGGAAAAGAAGCCCATAATCGAGGGCTGTCAATCACCCTAAATTGGATACCAAGTCACATAGGCATAGATGGTAATGAAAAGGCAGACTCAAAACTGCCACTGCTCTACCTGTTGTACAGGTTCAAATACCTCCAAGTTTCTCACAGATAAAGGAGCAAATCAAGAAGAAAATATTCTCAACTATCAAAAGTCGCCACAGAGCCAAAGTAGCGGAAGGAAGATCCACTGCGATATGGTACGAACAAGCCACTGGTTACTCCTCTTTCAAGACTGGCAAAAAAATATCCAGAGACATTGCAGTAGCCATATACAGACTCAGACTTGGTTACAAGTGCTGCTGGGAGGTAATGAACCCAACAGTTAAAGAGTGTCACATCTGTGAAACTGAAGCAGAGGCGCCACTATTGCACTACTTACCGGAATGTGAAGGAACTGAACGCCTGCACATCAAACTCAACATTAATCCAATGACAGCAGCTGCATTAGATGCACATTCCACCGCGACCACAATGATTAGAAAAGCTGTTGAGGAATGGGACTCATTAGTGAGCATTCTGCATCCACATCCGCCACCAAGATAATGTTAATAAAACAAGACTAAAGCCAGTTCACTAAAACAGAAGCGATAAATAAGCAGGGAAAAAGGAGAAATCCCCTCCTCCATTTTTAACTTTAACCCAAATATCACAGAAAAAAGGTTATCATGTATAACCAAACTCAATTACGGGCTTACCATAGCCCGTGCTACATGAACACTTCGTCCTGAGTAGCTAAATCTGAAACAACAACAACAACAACAAGAATAAAAGAACATAAGAATTAAGGTAACTGCAGAAGGCCTATTGGCCCATACGGGGCAGCTCCTATCTATAACTACCCAATCCCACTCATAAACATGTCCAACCAACGCTTGAAACAATCGAGGGACCCCACCTCCATCACGTTACGCGGTAATTGGTTCCACAAATCAACAACCCTGTTACCGAACCAGTAAAGCAACGAGGAGCATTGAAGCGCAGGTCCCTCAAAGTGCCCTAAAGGAAAAGGGAGGAACGAAGCGAATTTTGGTTGTTGGAGATTCCCAGGTGAGATATTTAGACAGAACGTTTTGTGCCAGAGATAAGGGGAACAGGTTAAGGGTTTGCTATCCGGGAGCTGGTATTGGTGATATTGTTGGAAACATGAAAGATATTATGACGGGAAATGGGAACAAACCCATTATTTGTATTAGTGCAGGGGGTAATGATGTTGGGCGAGTTAAGAACATAAGAACATAAGAACAAAGGTAACTGCAGAAGGCCTATTGGCCCATACGAGGCAGCTCCTATTCTATAACCACCCAATCCCACTCATATACTTGTCCAACCCGTGCTTGAAACAATCGAGGGACCCCACCTCCACAATGTTACGCGGCAATTGGTTCCACAAATCAACAACCCTGTTACTGAACCAGTATTTACCCAAGTCTTTCCTAAATCTAAACTTATCCAATTTATATCCATTGTTTCGTGTTCTGTCCTGTGTTGATACTTTTAATACCCTATTAATATCCCCCCGGTTATGTCCATTCATCCACTTGTAAACCTCTATCATGTCACCCCTAACTCTTCGCCTTTCCAGTGAATGCAACTTAAGCTTTGTTAATCTTTCTTCATATGAAAGATTTCTAATTTGGGGAATTAACTTAGTCATCCTACGCTGGACACGTTCAAGTGAATTTATATCCATTCTATAATATGGCGACCAAAACTGAACTGCATAATCTAAATGGGGCCTAACTAGAGCAAGATATAGCTTGAGAACCACACCAGGTGTCTTGTTACTAACGCTGCGATTAATAAATCCAAGTGTCCGATTTGCCTTATTACGAACATTTATGCATTGATCCTTTTGTTTTAAATTCTTACTAATCATAACTCCCAGATCCCTTTCGCAATCCGACTTCGCAATCACAACACCATCTAGCTCGTATCTTGTAACTCTATCATCATTACCTAACCTCAGAACTTTACATTTGTCAGCATTAAACTGCATCTGCCAATCCTTTGACCATTTCAAAACCCTATCTAGATCAACTTGAAGTGATAGTGAGTCCTCCTCCGAATTAATTTCCCTACCGATTTTCGTATCATCGGCAAATTTGCAAATGTTGCTACTCAAACCTGAATCTAAATCATTTATATATATTATAAACAACAGAGGTCCCAGGACAGAGCCTTGAGGCACTCCACTTACAACATTTTCCCACTCTGACTTGATTCCATTTATACTAACTCTCTGTTTCCTTTGGTATAGCCATGCCCTAATCCAGCTTAATATAGCACCCCCAATACCATGAGACTCTATTTTTTTAATCAGTCTTTCATGTGGCACTGTATCAAAAGCTTTGCTAAAGTCAAGGTATACAACATCGCAATCCTTACCACTATCAACTGCCTCAACAATGCTAGAATAAAAAGATAACAAATTTGTTAAACATGAACGGCCATTTATAAAACCATGTTGCGACTCAATTATTAATTTATGTTTTTCAAGATGAAGACGAATTTTATTTGCTATTATAGATTCGAGTAACTTTCCCACAATAGACGTTAGGCTAATTGGTCGATAGTTAGACGCAAGTGATCTATCTCCTTTCTTAAAAACTGGTATCACATTAGCAACTTTCCAAAACTCTGGCACTCTGCCTGACTCTATTGATTTATTAAATATGGTTGACAGTGGGTCACAAAGCTCCTCTTTGCATTCTTTAAGCACCCTAGCAAACACTTCATCCGGCCCTGGGGATTTGTTTGGTTTGAGTTTTACTATTTGTTTAAGAACATCCTCCCTGGTAACTGCTAAACTCGTCAACCTGTCCTCGTCCCCACCCACATAGACTTGTTCGGCTGAAGGCATATTGTTAAGTTCCTCTTTAGTAAATACAGATACAAAATATTTATTAAAAATACTACTCATCTCTTCATCACTATCTGTTATTTGACCTGTCTCAGTTTTTAATGGACCTATCCTTTCCCTAGTCTTAGTACGATATAACTGAAAAAACCCTTTAGGATTTGTCTTTGCTTGCCCTGCTATGCGAACTTCATAGTTTCTTTTTGCTTTCCTTATCTCTTTTTTAACATTTCTAACCAGTTGTACGAATTCTTGTTCTAAAGTGACCTCCCCATTTTTAATCCTTTTGTACCAAGCTCTCTTTTTACCTATAAGGTTCTTCAAATTCTTTGTTATCCACTTTGGGTCATTAGTATACGATCTATTCAATTTGTATGGTATACTACGTTCCTGTGCTTTGTTTAGAATATTCTTAAATAAGTTATATATTGAATCCACATCGAAATCCCCATTTAAGTCACCTATCGCTGGGTTCATGTCTCGCTCCAAGACCGGCCCACACCCCATACCCAAGCCTTTCCAATCAATTTGACCCAAAAAATTTCTTAGGCTATTAAAATCAGCTTTTCGAAAATCTGGCACTTTAACAGAATTTTCTCCTACTGGTCTATTCCATTCTATGCTAAATCTGATTTCTTTGTGATCACTGCTCCCTAGCTCACTCCCTATTTCGATGTCATTAATTTGCGTTTCCCTGTTAGTTAACACTAAATCTAAAATATTATTTTCCCGTGTTGGTTCCTTAATGTGTTGCGTAAGAAAGCAATCGTCAATTAATTCTAGAAAATCTTCTGCTTCACTATTCCCTGTTTTGTTCAACCAGTTTATTCCGCTAAAATTAAAGTCACCCATGACATAAATACTGTTAGATCTAGATGCTCTAGATATTTCATCCCATAGATGCTTTGCTTCCATTCTGTCTAAATTTGGTGTCACACCAGGTGTCTTGTTACTAACCACACCAGGCCAAACCACACCAGGTGTCTTGTTACTAACGCTGCGATTAATAAATCCAAGTGTCCGATTTGCCATATTACGAACATTTATGCATTGATCCTTTTGTTTTAAATTCTTACTAATCATAACTCCCAGATCCCTTTCGCAATCCGACTTCGCAATCACAACACCATCTAGCTCGTATCTTGTAACTCTATCATCATTACCTAACCTCAGAACTTTACATTTATCAGCATTAAACTGCATCTGCCAATCCTTTGACCATTTCAAAACCCTATCTAGATCAACTTGAAGTGATAGTGAGTCCTCCTCCGAATTAATTTCCCTACCGATTTTCGTATCATCGGCAAATTTGCAAATGTTGCTACTCAAACCTGAATCTAAATCATTTATATATATTATAAACAACAGAGGTCCCAGGACAGAGCCTTGAGGCACTCCACTTACAACATTTTCCCACTCTGACTTGATTCCATTTATACTAACTCTCTGTTTCCTTTGGTATAGCCATGCCCTAATCCAGCTTAATATAGCACCCCCAATACCATGAGACTCTATTTTTTTAATCAGTCTTTCATGTGGCACTGTATCAAAAGCTTTGCTAAAGTCAAGGTATACAACATCGCAATCCTTACCACTATCAACTGCCTCAACAATGCTAGAATAAAAAGATAACAAATTTGTTAAACATGAACGGCCATTTATAAAACCATGTTGCGACTCAATTATTAATTTATGTTTTTCAAGATGAAGACGAATTTTATTTGCTATTATAGATTCGAGTAACTTTCCCACAATAGACGTTAGGCTAATTGGTCGATAGTTAGACGCAAGTGATCTATCTCCTTTCTTAAAAACTGGTATCACATTAGCAACTTTCCAAAACTCTGGCACTCTGCCTGACTCTATTGATTTATTAAACATGGTTGACAGCGGGTCACAAAGCTCCTCCCTGCATTCCCCAAGCACCCCAGCAAACACCTCATCCGGCCCCGGGACCTGCCTGGTCTGAGCCTCACCACTTGTCCAAGAACATCCTCCCTGGCAACCGCCAAACTCGCCAACCCGTCCCCGTCCCCACCCACACAGACTTGTTCGGCCGAAGGCACATTGCCAAGTTCCTCCCTAGCAAACACAGACACAAATACTCACCAAAAATACCACTCATCTCCCCATCACTATCTGTTATTTGACCTGTCTCAGTTTTTAATGGACCTATCCTTTCCCTAGTCTTAGTACGATATAACTGAAAAAACCCTTTAGGATTTGTCTTTGCTTGCCCTGCTATGCGAACTTCATAGTTCCTTTTTGCTTTCCTTATCTCTTTTTTAACATTTCTAACCAGTTGTACGAATTCCTGTTCTAAAGTGACCTCCCCAAAGGAGTGAGGAACTGAGGAGTTAGGAGTGAGGAACTAATACAGAGATTCAAGACAGCAATAGAATTAGTTACGAGCAAGGGAGGAATCCTGATCATATGTGGCATTCTTCCAAGAAAGGAAGTGGGAAATGAATGGATGTCGAAGGCACTTGGTGTCAATTGCCGGCTGGAAAGATATTGCAAATCAAATGCAATATCTTTCATAGACAACTGGGAACACTTCTATGGACGAAATGAAATGTATGCTCGTGATGGGGTGCATCTATCGAGAGCTGGGGTTGTTGCTGTTGCGAACTCGTTGGAAGAAGTGGTTAGAGGTGTTTGTTTGGGTTTAAGCTGTTAGTAGATAGAGGTATGGGAATTGATTTGGAGGAAGAAGGTAATAAAAGTATGTGTTTGCAGGAGAAAGGAATTGGCAAAATGATCAGGGAAAGAGAAGGGCCTCAAAATAACAATTCACTTAGGGTATATTACACTAACAGTAGAAGTCTAAGAAATAAAATTAACGAATTAAATGCTCTTGTCTGCACAGAAAAAATAGACATTATTGCACTTACCGAAACGTGGATGAATGTAGAAAATAGAGAACTATTAGCTGAATATCAAATAAATGGATTTAAACTATTTCATACAGATAGATATATTAGACGAGGAGGTGGAGTAGCCATATATGTTAGGGACAATTTGAAATGTAGTCTCAAAGTGGGAATCAAAACTGAGCCACACACAGAAACTATTTGGATAGAATTAAACGAAAAAGCTAATAATATTATAATAGGAATTATATATAGGCCACCAAATGTAGACAGAATGGAAGCAAAGCACCTATGGGATGAAATATCTAGAGCATCTAGATCTAACAGTATTTATGTCATGGGTGACTTTAATTTTAGCGGAATAAACTGGTTGAACAAAACAGGGAATAGTGAAGCAGAAGATTTTCTAGAATTAATTGACGATTGCTTATTTACACAACACATTAAGGAACCAACAAGGGAAAAAAATATTTTAGATTTAGTGTTAACTAACAGAGAAACACAAATTAATGACATCGAAATAGGGAGTGAGCTAGGGAACAGTGATCACAAAGAAATCAGATTTAGCATAGAATGGAATAGACCAGTAGGAGAAAATTCTGTTAAAGTGCCAGATTTTCGAAAAGCTGATTTTAATAGCCTAAGAAATTTTTTGGGTCTAATTGATTGGAAAGTCTTGGGTATGGGGTGTGGGCCGGTCTTGGAGTGAGACATGAACCCAGCGATAAGAACATAAGAAAAAAGGCAATTGCAGAAGGCCTATTGGCCCATACGAGGCAGCTCCTATTTATAACCACCCAATCCCACTCATATACTTGTCCAACCCACGCTAGAAACAATCGAGGGACCCCACCTCCACAATGTTATGCGGCAATCGGTTCCACAAATCAACAACCCTGTTACTGAACCAGTATTTACCCAAGTCTTTCCTAAATCTAAACTTATCCAATTTATACCTATTGTTTCGTGTTCTGTCTTGTGTTGATACTTTTAATACCCTATTAATATCCCCTTTGTTATGTCCATTCACCCACTTGTAAACCTCTATCATGTCACCCCTAACTCTTCGCCTTTCCAGTGAATGCAACTTAAGCTTTGATAATCTTTCTTCATATGAAAGATTTCTAATTTGGGGAATTAACTTAGTCATCCTACGCTGGACACGTTCAAGTGAATTTATATCCATTCTATAATATGGCGACCAAAACTGAACTGCATAATCTAAATGGGGCCTAACTAGAGCAAGATATAGCTTGAGAACCACACCAGGTGTCTTGTTACTAACGCTGCGATTAATAAGTCCAAGTGTCCGATTTGCCTTATTACGAACATTTATGCATTGATCCTTTTGTTTTAAATTCTTACTAATCATAACTCCCAAATCCCTTTCGCAATCCGACTTCGCAATCTCAACACCATCTAGCTCGTATCTTGTAACTCTATCATCATTACCTAGCCTCAGAACTTTACATTTAACAGCATTAAACTGCATTTGCCAATCCTTCGACCATTTCAAAACACTATCTAGATCAACTTGAAGTGATAGTGAGTCCTCCTCCGAATTAATTTCCCTACCGATTTTCGTATCATCGGCAAATTTGCAAATGTTGCTACTCAAACCTGAATCTAAATCATTTATATATATTAAAAACAACAGAGGTCCCAGGACAGAGCCCTGAGGCACCCCACTTACAACATTTTCCCACTCTGACTTGACTCCATTTATACTA